>NC_000079.6:79595017-79895017 GCF_000001635.26 Mus musculus
TTGCTTTAAATATATTGTATAAATAATAGAAAAAGCAAATACGTTTTGATTACATAAATACTAAGATGAAAATCACAATCATAGCTTCATGTTATGTTATAGCCATATTAGAAGCATAGTGAGAAGGTCTCTTTAATGCTTATTAATTTTTTTATAAACACTGGACCATTGCTAATATCAATCCCTAAAGCAGGCTGTATTAGCTCATTCACTCTTTCAAAAAGGGGAATATATTTCTTTGAGGTATATTTATATTTTATAAATTTATATACTATTTGTATTATATATATATATAATTATAATTATTGAAGGAGGAACAAAACAATGGAATTAATATCTACTTTCTTACTGTTACCAGAGAACAATGAGTGCAATGCTACTTTGACTTTGCCAAGATCAGAGAAGCTCTAAAGACAAAGAGAGTGATGGGATATATAAATTGCTTCTTTCTCTTAATAGTAGGAAAATAGAAATCAGGAAAATTAAATCACCATGTATAAATAACTGGACAATTTAAAGTCAATTGACCTTCTTTATATAAAAGAAATATTTTGTCTGTGAATGGATTAGTTATATAAGATTTTATCTTTAAAACTTTCTTCCCTTAGGATTGCTTTGTTCATTAGTGGTCTTTTGTAGGTTTGTATATTGCAACAGAATTAGAACCAGTTTCACTATATTGATTCTACCAGTAACAGAGTATGAGAGGTCTTTTGACTGTCAAGTATCCTTTAAAATGTCCTAACAATTTTATATAAAGGTCTTTTACTTCTATGGTTATATGTTTTCTGGAGTTATGATAAGTGTGAGTGTTTCTTTTTCTGTTGTTTTCTATAGAAACTCTTCTTTATTTATATCCCAAATATTGGTCGCCTCCCACCCTTCCACAGAGTCCCTACTCCAATCTTACCTCCCCTTCTCCTCCAAGTGAGTGGGGCACCCAGGGCTTTCCCTAAACCTGGCAGACCAAGTTTTTGTAGGACTAGGCACATCCTCTCCTAGTTAGGCCAAGCAAGAAAGCTCTGCTAGGGAACAGATTCCACAGTCAGACCACAGCTTTAGAGACAACCCCCCCAATCCAGTGACTGGGGAACCCAGTTAGAGACTGAACTCATGTCTCCTATATAGCTAGCTAGCTACATACAGACCAGGGGCTTATTCCAGTCCATTATGCTATTTTGTTGGTCTCCAAGAGCTCCCAAGTGCCCAGGTTATTTGACTCTGTTGGTCTTCCTATGAAGTTCTCATCACCTTCAGGGCTTTCAATCTTCCCCAACCTTTTCCAAAAGAGTCTCTGAACTTCATTTATTGTTTGGCTGTGGGTATCTGTGTTGTTTTTGTCAGTTCTGGGTAAAGCCTCCCAAAAATCAGCCATGATAGGCTCCTGTCTGCAAGCATAACAGAGCATCATTAATAGAGTCAGGGATTCTTACCTGCCCATGGGATGGGGGCCAAGCTGGACAGGTTATTGGTTGGCTATTTCTTCTTTGCTCTGTTGAGAAGTCTCTGTTTAGCTCTATACCCAATTGTAAACTTATTTACTTGGTTTGTTGGCGATGAACTTCTTGAGTTCTTTATGTATTTTGGATATTATCCCTTGGTTGGATATAAGGTTAGTGAAGATCTTTTTCTAATCTATAGATTGCCGTTTCTCCTATTAACAGTGTCATTTGTCTTATAGAAGCTTTTCAGTATCATGAAATTCCATTTATCAATTATTTATCATAGAGTCTGAACTATTGGTGTTCTGTTCAGAAAATTGTTTCCTGTATCAAACATTCAAGAGTACTTCCCACTTTCTTTTCTATTAGTCTCAGTGTATCTGGTTTTATGATTTGGTCCTTCATGTATTTGGACTTGAGTTTTGTGCTGAGAGATAAATATGGTTCTATTTACATTCCTTTACATGAAGACATTCAGTTAGACAAGCACCATTTGTTTACTATATTCTCTTATTTTCCATTGTATGGTTTTGGCCTCTTTGTCTCAAATTAAGTGACTGTAGATGTATGTGCTTATTTCTGGGTATTCAATTCAATTCCATTGATTAACCTTTCTGTTTCTGAACCAATTCCATGCAATTTTTATCACTCTCAGTCTGTAGTATAGCTTGAGAAAAGGGAGGGTAATTACTCCAGAAGTTACTTTATTGTTGAGAATCATTTTCACTACCCTGGAGTTTTAGTTTTTCAAATAAAGTTGAGAATTGCTTTTTCAAGGTCTGTAAAAAATGTGTTGAAATTTTGATGGGGATTACATTGAATCAGTAGATTGTTTTTGGTAAGATGGCTATTTCTTTATGTTAATCCTACTTAACCATGTGCATCAGAGATCTTTGCATCTTCTGGTATCTTTTTAAATTTCTTTCTCCAGGGACTTGAAGTTGTTGTCACACAAATAATTCATTTGCTTGGTTAAGTTACATCAAGAATTTGTATATTATTTGTGTCTATTGTGAAAGGTGTTGCTTTGATATTAGCTCTTCTTTGAATAACTGGTAGAATTCTGAAGTAAAACCATTTGGCCCTGGGATTTTTTTACATTGGGACAGTTTTATTGCCTTAGGTGTTACAAGACTGTTTAGATAGTTTATCTGATTGTTATTTATCTTTGGATATCTATTTAGAAAATCATCCATCTTATTTAGATTTTCCAGCTTTGTAAAATACAATCTTTTGAAGTGAGACCTAAAGATTTTTTTAATTTCCTCAATTTCTGCTGTGTCTCCCTTTTCATTTCTGATTTTGTTTATTTGGATACTGTCTCTGTGCTTTCTACTTAGTTTGTCTCATGATTTGTCTATTTTATTTATTTTCTCAAAGAGCCAGGTCTTGCTTTCATTGATTCTTTATAGTATTCGGTTTCTTATTGATCTCAGCCCTGAGTTCATTTTTTTCATCTTCATGCTGGGTTAGCTTCTTTCTGTTCTTAAGTTTTCAGGTGTGCTGTTAAATTTGTAGTGTGTGCTCTCTCCAATTTTTTTATGAAGGCCCTTACTGTTATGAATTTTCCTCTTAATATTGCTTCATTGTGTCCCATATGTTGCAATATGTTGTGCCTTAATTTTCATTGAATTCTAGAAAGTCTTTAATTTCTTTATTTATTTCTTCTGTGACAAACTGACTAATGAGTAGAAAGTTTCCATGGTTATGTACATGTTGTACATGTTCTACTGTTTCTTTTGTTGTTGAGGTCTAGGCATAATCCATTTTGATCTGACAAGATGCAAGGCATCATTTCAATCTTCATGTACCTGTTGAGGCCTGATTTTTGACAGATTATATGGTCAGTTTTGGAGAAGGTTCCAAAAGCTGCTGAGAAGGTATATTCTTTTTTTCCCCCCTTTGGCTTGGTAGAAAGGTGCTATAGATATCTGTTAGATTCTTTTGATATATAGCATCTGTTAATTTCATTATTTTTCTGTTTAGTTTTGGTTTCAATGACCTACTGATTTATGCAAATGTGGTCTTGAAGTCCCCCACTATTATTTTGTGAGGTTCAATGTATGATTTGAGCTAGTAAAGTTTCTTTATGAATGTGGGATTTCTTTCATTTGAAGTATAGATATTCAGAACTGAGATGTCATCTTGGTGGCTTTTTCCTTCAATAAGTATAAAGTGTCTTTCCCCATTCCTTTTGATTACTTTTAGTTGCAAGTGTATTTTATTAGATATTAGAATAGCCACTCCAGCTTGTTTGGGGCATGTTTTCTTGGAATATCTTTTTCTGGTCCTTTACTCTGAGATAGTATCTATCTTTGCCTCTGATGTATGTTTCTTTTATGTTGCAGAATGATGGATCCTGTTTACATTTCCAGTCCATTAGCCTATGTCTTTTTGTTGGTGAATTGAGTCCACTGATGTTTTGAGATATTCATGACCAATGATTGTTATTTCCTGTTATTTTTTTTGCTGGAGGTAGTATTGCTTGTGTCTAACTCTCTTCTTTTGGATCTGCTATAAGGTCATTAATTTCTTGTGTTTCCTTGGGTATAGTTATCCTCCTTGTATTAGAAATTTTATTCCACTGTTCTCTGTAGGGTCAGATTAGTAAAAAGATATTATTTAAATTTGGTTTTGTCACGAAATATCTTGGTTTCTCTGTCTATGGTGATTGAGAGTTTTGCTGGATTAAGTAGTCTGTGTTGGCATTTGTGGTCTCTTATGGACTGCAAGATATCTGTCCAGGATCTTCTGGCTTTCAGAGTCTTTGCTGAGAAATCAAGTATAATTCTGATATGACTGCCTTTATGTTACTTGGTTTTTTTTCCTCTTACAGCTTTTAATATTCATTCATTTTCTGTACATTTAATGTTTTGATTATTATGTAATGGGAGGATTTTCTTCTCTGGTTCAAGCTATTTGGTGTTTTAAAAACTTCTTATACATTTAGAGCCAAAACTTTCTATAAGGTAGGAAAGTTTTCTTCTATGATTTTGTTGAAGTATTTTCTGACACTTTATTAATTTATTAATTTATTTTTCAAATCTCTTTTTTTATTATTAGATACTTTCTTTATATACATTTCAAATGCTATCCTGAAAGTTCCCTATACCCTCCCCTTACCCTGCTTCCCTACCCACCCACTCCCACTTCTTTGCCCTGGCATTCCCCTGTACTGGGGCATATAAAGTTTGCAATACCAAGGGGCCTCTTTTCCCAGTGATGACTGACTAGGCCATCTTCTGCTACATATGCAGCTAGAGACACAAACTCTGGTTCGTTCATATTGTTGTTCCACCTATAGGGTTGCAGACCCCTTCAGCTCCTTGGGTGCTTTCTCTAGCTTCTCCATTGGGGGCCCTGTGTTCCATCTTATAGATAACTGTGAGCATCCCCTTCTACCAAAAAATAAAAAATAAAAAATAAAAAAGATGAAGAAGGACACTTCATTCTCATCAAAGGGAAAATCTACCAAGAACTCTCAATTCTGAACATCTATGCCCCAAATACAAAGGCACACACATTTGTAAAAGAAACATTATAAAGTTCAAAGCACACATTGAATCTTACACAATAATAGTGGGAGACTGCAACACCTGACTCTCCTCAATGGACAGATCCTATAAACAGAAGCTGAACAGAGATATTGTAAACTAACAAAAGTTATAAAACAAATGGATTTAACAGATATCTATAGAACATTTAACCCTAAAACAATAGAATATACCTTCTTCTCAGCACCTCATGGTAACTTCTCCAAAATTGATCATATAATCAGACACAAAGCAAGTCTCAACCTATATGAGAAGAGAGAAATAATCCCATGCATCATATGGGATCAACATATTCTAAGGCTGGTCTTCAATAGCAACAAAACCAACAGAAATCCCACATACACATAGGTGAAGAACTCTCTACTCAGTAATCATTTGGTCAGGGAAGAAATAAAAAAAGAAATTAAAGACATTTTAGAATTTAGTGAAAATGAATACACAACATACCCAAATTTATGTGACACAATGAACGTAGTGATAAAAGGAAATTTCATAGCTCTGAGTATCTACATAAAGAAATTGGACAGAGAATACACTAGCAGCTTAACAGCACATCTGAAAGCTCTAGAAAAAAAAGAAGGAAGCAAATCCATCCAAGAGGAGTAGACAGCACAAAATGATCAAACTCAGGGCTAAAATCAACCAAGTAGACATAAAGAGAACTACACAAAGAATCAACAAAACCAAGAGCTGTTTCTTTGAGAAAATCGAGAAGATAGATAAACCAGATTAACCAGAGGGCATAGAGATAGTATCCAAAGTAACAAAGTCAGAAATGTAAAAAGAGATATAGCAACAGAAACTGAGGAAATTCAAAAAAATCACCAGAACCTACTACAAAAGCCTGTATTCAACAAAATTGGAAAATCCTGATGAAATGGATGATTTTCTTGACAGATAAAAGGTTCCAAAGTTAAAACAGGATCAAATAAACCATCTAAACAGCCCCATAACCCCAAAAGAAATAGAAGCAGTCATGAAATCATTCCAATCATAAAAAGGCCAGGGCCATATAGTTTTAATGCAGAATTCTATCAGAATTTCAAAGAAGACCAAATATGAATACTTTTCAAAGAATTCCACAAAATAGAAACATAATAAAGACTACCTAATTCTTTCTCTGAATCCTCAGCTACATTGATATTTAAACCACAGGAAGACCCAACAAAGAAAAAGAACTTCAGAATGATTTCCCTCATAAATTTGGATGAAAAATCTTCAATAAAATCCTAGCAAACTAAATCCAAGAACATATCAAAATGATCAATCAGCTTGTTCAAGTAAATGTCATCCCTCAGATGCAGGAATGGTTCACTATACAGAAGTCCTTTCACATAATCCACTATATAAACTCAAGGAAAAAACACATGATCATCTCTTTAGATGCTGAAAATTACTTTCACCAAATACAACGCCCCTTCTTTTTAAAAGTCTTGGAAATGTCAAGGATGGTGATTTCTCTAGAAGTTCTTTTATTGTTGAGAATATTTTTTGCTATCCTGATTTTTTGTTGTTGGTGTTATTTCAGATGAATTTGGAAATTGCCCTTTCTTGTTGGGAACTAAAAAAGGGAGGACCCTGGGGAAGAGGGGGAAGGGGAAAACCCACACCCTGCCAGAGTTCCACATATTCTTTGGTCAGTCAGCCGTGGGAGAGCTGCTATCTACTTTCCACTCATCCCTGGGTGGGCATCGAAGCCTCTGCCCCACTCTTCAGGGGGAGGTAAATGGGCATCCCTACCTGGGAGCACTGGAGCTACTTTGCTAAAGTCATCAGGGTTATGGGAGAGAGGGATGAGGGAAGAGAGGTTCCCAAACCAAGTGAGAGTGAGCACATCAGATTTTGACTAGAGCAGAGAGTATGGTTTTAGAGTTTTATTATAGAAAGGCAGGGAGAAAGAGAGAAGGTAGAAAGAGAGAGAAAGAGAGAGTAAGAGGGAGAGAGGGGAGAGGAGAGAAGACAAAGAAAGGAGAGAGAAGAGCATACAAAGAGAGAGAAGAGAGGGAGTGAGAGTGAGGGGTAAGAAGGAGAAGAGTAAAAGAGCAAGCAGGGGCTGAACAGCCCTTTTTATGGTTTTTACTGTTGCTAGGTAACTGGGAAGGAGTTTAGCCTGAAGGTCAGAAGCTTGGGCCATTGCCTATATCACTTCTAGCCATGCTTCTCTGGTGAGGGCTGGGGGGGGGGGGCAGTAACTTAGGCAGGAGCCAGAGTTCCAAGAGCATGAGGGAATGCCTACCATATCCTGAAGGTGAATTATCACCCTTCAGGGTTCAGACCTCAGCTCGACTGGAGACCAGCCTGTTGGTGCATAGTCCAATTCCCCACACTTTCTAAGTCTATGAAGAGTTGATTTGGAATTTTGATGGAGATTGTATTGAATCTGTAGATTGCTTTTGGCAAGATGGCCATTTTTACTATGATAATACTGTAAATCTATGAGCATGGGGTTCTTTCCATTTTCTGGGATCTTCTCTGATTTTCTTCTTCAGAGATGAGTTCTTGTCATACAGATCTTTCACTTCTTTAGTTAGAATCTCACCACGATATTTTATTTTATTTGTGACTATTGCGAAGGGTGATAATTCTAATTTTTTTCTCAGACTGTTTATCTTTTGAGTTGAGGAAGGCCACTGATTTGTTTGAGTTAAATTTATATCCGGCCATGTTGCTGAAGTTGTTTATCAGGATTAGGAGTTCTCTGGTAGAATTTTTTGGGTCACTTATATATACTATCATATTATCTGCAAATCGTGATATTTTTACTTCCTTATTTCCAATTTGTATCCCTTTGACCTCCTTTTGTTGTCTAATTGCTCTGGCTAGGACTATAAGTACTATATGAAGAGGTAGGGAGAGAGTGGGCAGCCTTGTCTAGTCCCTGATTTTAGTGGAGTTACTTCAAGTTTCTCTCCATTTAGTTTGATATTGGCTACTGTTTTGCTGTATATTGCTTTTACTATGTTTAGGTATGGGCCTTGATTCATTGATCTTTCCAAGGCTTTTATCATGAAGGAGTGTTATAAAGAACCCAGATGTACCTCAATAGAGGAATGGATACAAAAAAAAAAAATAATGTGGTACATTTGCACAATGGAGAAATACTCAACTCTTAAAAATCAATGAATTCAGAAATTCTTGGGCAAATAGATAGAACTAGAAAATATCATCCTGAGTGTGGTAACCCAATCATAAAAGAATACATATGGTATGCACTCACTGTTAAGTGGATATTAGCCCAGAAGTTTGGAATTCCCAAGATACAATTCACAGACAACATGAAGCTCAACAAGAAGGAAGACTAAAGAATTGACACTTCAGTCCTTCTTAGAAGGAGGATAAAATTACACATGGGAGAAGATACAAAAGATGGAAAAGAAATGCAGGGAAAAGGCATCCAGAGACTTTCCCACATGGATATCCATCCCAAATACAGTCACCAAACCCAGACACTACTGTGGATTCTAAAAAGTGCTTGCTAACAGGAGTCTAATATAGCTGTCTCCTGAGAGGCTCTGCCAGTGCCTGATGCTTATAGCCAACTATTTGACTGAGCACAGGGTCTCCAATGGCAGAGCTAGAGAAAGGACCCAAGGAGCTGAATGGGTTTGAAGCCCCATAGGAAAAACAGCAATATGAACCAACCAGTACCCACAGTGCTCCCAGTGACTAAACCACCAACTAATGAGTACACATGGAGAGACCTATGGCTCCAGCTGCATAGGTAGAAGAGTATGGCTTTGTGGGACATCAATGAAAGGAGAGGCCCTTGGTCCTGTGAGTGCTCAATGCCCCAGTATAGGGTAGTGCCAGAAAAAGAAAGTGGGAATCTGTGGGGTAGTGAACAGGTGGAGGGAAAATATGATGGAGGGGGGGGGGCTTCGGAGGGGAAATGAGGAAAGGAAATAACATTTGAAATGTAAATATAGAAAATATCTACTAAAAATGTCTTGGAAAGATAAGGAATTCAAGGTCCATATCTAAGCATAATAAAAGCAATATATAGAAAACCAATACCCAATATCAAACTAAGTAGAGAGAAACTTGAAGCAATCTCACTAAAACAGGGACTAGTCATGGCTGCCCATTCTCTCCCAGGAAAGTTCTAGCAATAGAAATTAGACAACAAAAGGAGATCAACGGGATACAATTTGGAAAGGAAGAAGTCAAGATATTATTATATACACATGATATGATAGTATACTTCAGTGACCCCAAAAATTTCACCAGAGTACACCTAGAGCTGATAAACAACTTCAGCAAAGTGGCTGGATATAAAATTAACTCAAACAAATGAGTAGCCTTCCTCTATTTAAAGGACAAATGGGCTGATATAGTATCCCACCCCATGGGATTTAGTTATTTGTGGGTGCAAGGGGGACCTCAAACCTGGAAGAAAATGGGAGGAAGGGAAGGAGAAGCAGAATACCATGCAAATAGTTGTCAAGGTCTCCTTAGGCTGAGATGCCTGGTTTTAAAGCATACATCACAGGGAATAGGAGAGGGGTTGAGGGGGAATTAAAAAAGAACAAAGAGGTGGGCATCTGCTGACATGAGGGCCGAAGTCAGGCGCCAGGCAGTGGGCACTCTGTGTCTTATCTCCGGAACATAGATCCTCTTTAACAGCCTTGGATATCAGGCCGGGCTCAGGTGTAACTCATGTCCTTGGATGTTGTGGGAACTCAGGAAGAGATCAGGAAGAGGGGACTATAATTCAGCTTTTACAGCCTCAGGTGCCAGGAAAGGAACAGGGAGGAGGGAGTGACAACTGGCTCCTATCACGAGGTCATTTGGCCTGTCAGGGTGGGAGATTGTGAGAAGCTCGCTATCTCACGGTATAGTCTCTGACAATATAGAAATTAGAGAAATTACACCTTTTAAAATAGTCACAAATAATATAAAATATCTTGGTGTGACTCTAACCAAGCAAGAAAAAGATATGTATGATAAGCACTTCAAGTCTCTGAAGAAAGAAATTGAAGAAAATCTCAGCAGATGGAAAGATCTCTCATGTTCATGGATTGGCAGGATTGACATGATAAAAATGGCCATCTTGCCAAAAGATATCTACAGATTCAATGTAATTCCTATCACAATTCAAAATTGATTCTTCACATAGATAGAAAGAGCAGTTTTCAAATTCATCTTGAATATCAAAAAACCCAGGATAGAGAGCACTATTCTTAACAATAAGAGAACTTCAGGGGGAATCATCATTGCTGACCTCAAGCTCTACTACAGAACAAAAATGAGTATAACCACACGATATTGGTACAGAGACAGGCAAGTAGATCAATGGAATAGATTTGAAGATGCAGAATTATATGCACACCACTATAGTTACCTGATCCAAAACCAACCAGTGGAAAAACAACAGCTTATTCAACAAATGGTGCTGGTTCAAGTGGCAGTCAACATGTAGAAGAATGAAAATTGGTCCATTCTTTATCTCCTTTTACAAAGCTCAAATCCAAGTGGGTTCAAGTACCTCCACATAAAACTAGATACACTGAAGCTAATAGAAGAGAAAGTAGGGAAGACTCTCCAACAGATCTGCAGAGGGAAATTTTCCTAAACAGCACCAATGACTCATGCTCTAAGGTCAACTATTGACAAATGGTATCTCATAAAATTGTAAAACTTCTGTAAGACAAAGGATACTGTCAATAGGACAAAACAGCAACCCACAGATTGGGAAGATATCTTTACCAACCCTACATCCAGTAGAGAATTAATATGCAAAATATACAAAAACTCAAGAAGTTAGACTCCAGGGATACAAATAATCCTATTAAACAATGGGGTATAGAGCTAAACCAAGATTTCTAAACTGAGGAAACTTGAATGGTTGAGAAGCACCTAAAGAAATGTTCAACATCCTTCGTCATCAGGGAAATGCAAATCAAGACCACCCTGAGATTCCACTTCATACCAGTCATTATGGCAAAGATAAAAAACTCAGGTCACAGCAGATGCTGGTGAGGATGTGGAGAAAAAGGAACACTACTTCATTGCTGGTAGGATTCCAATCTGGTACAACCACTCTGGAAAACAGTTTTGCAGTTTCTCAGAAAATTTGAAATTGAACTACCTGAGAACATGGATATACCACTCCTGGGCATATATGCAAAAGATGTTTCTACATGTAACAAGGACACATGCAACACTATGTTCATAGCTGCTTTATTTATAATAGTCAGAAGCTGGAAACAACCCAGATGTCCCTCAATAGAAAAATGGATAGAGAAAGTTAGTACATTTACACAAGAGATTACTACTAAGCTATTAAAAACAATGACTTCATGAAATTCACAGGCAAATGGATGCAACTAGAAAATATCATCCTCAGTGACATAACCCATTCACAAATGAAAAGACATGGTATGTACATGGTAAGTGGATATTAGCCCAAAATTTAGGAATACTAATGATACAACTCAGTGCATATGAAGCTCATGAAGAAGGAATACCAAAGTGTGGATGTTTCATTCCAACTTAGAAAGGGGAACAAAATAATCATGGGAGGTAGAGGGAGGAAATGTCTGGGAGAGAGGGAGAAGTGAAAGGGAAAATAAGGGTTTAAGGGTGAGGAGAATTAAAGAGCTCAGGAAATTGAAATGAGGTGTGCAACAGTGGGGGACGGGGAACTGGGGGAAGCCACTAGAACTTCCCAGATGCAAGAGATGCAAGATATACCAAGACCCAACAATGAAGACATTATCCAAAATATGAAACAAGGGGAGATAGAACCTGTAGAGACCATATAGTGGATAGGCATGACCCATGATTGAGAGATGGGGCCACCCAACTATCTCAAAAATTTTAACCCAGAATGGTTCCTGTCTAAATGAAATGCAGGGACAAAGAGTGGAGCAGAAACTGAAGGATAGGCCATCCATAGAATGCCCCACCTAGGGATCCATCCCATCTGCAGACAACAAATCCAGGCACTATTGCTGATGCCAGGAAGTGCTTGCTTACAAGGGCTTGGTATAGTTGTCACCTGAAAGGATCTGCCAGAGCCTGACCAATACAGATGTGGATGCTCACAGCCAACCATCAGACTGAGCATGGGGACTCCAATGGAAGAGTTTAGGGGAAGGTCTGAGGAGCTGAAAGGGATTACAACTGCATAGGATGAACAACAATATCAATTAACCGGACTGCCCAAAACTCCCAGGTGCTAAATCAGGAACCAAAGAGTACACATGGAGGGACCCATGGCTCTACCTGCATATGTAGCAAAGGATTGCTTTATTTGGAATCATTATGAGGGGAGGCCCTTGGTCCTGTGGAGGCTTGATTCCCCCAGCATAGTGGGATGCTAGAGAAGTGAGGTGGGAGTGAATGGGTGGGTATAGAGCATACTCATAGAGGCAGAAGGAGAGGGGATGGAATAGGGGCTTTGCAGAGGGGAAACAGGGAAAGGGGACAACATTTGAAATGGAAATAAATAGAAAAATCAATAAAAGGAGAAAATCATTTAGATAGAACTTGCACCATGAAATTCTGTCTTACTGGACTTTATTCACACGAATAGAAATATCTCCCTTGTTTATTTTATGCTATTATTATTTAAGAGTGAAATCTGTCAAGATTATAATATTTATCTAATATGAATTTATTTTTGTGTATGTGGAATGGTAAAGAATACAGATTTCACCAAAATCTCAGTTTAGTTAGGCAACTTTCCCTAATTTAGAGTATATCTTTTTTTAGTTTCTTTTACTTTAATGCAAGTTTACCCTAATAAAAATATCTGAAGTCCTAAATATTCCAGCACATTATGCATGCTGACATGATGTTCATTTTGAATATTTCAAGCTATGAAACTTTTTCATGCACAAAATAAGATTTTATAAAATAATAAAATTCAGGAACATGTTTAAGGTGTTGATAGAGTATAAGAATAATGTATTTATATTTGTCTTTCATTTGCTAATATAAATCATTATATAGGTACATACATTTTATATATATATATATATATACATATATATATATATATTGTATGTGATATGTATATGAGAGTGTGTGATATGTGTGTGTGAGTCTGCACTTGTGAAAACATTCTAAAAGTTTGAATATAAATGTTTAATGTTTTAAATAAGGTGTATTCCATTTATAGTGAACATTTTTCCGTTTATCAAAATTATATGATTTTGGTAGCAAATAAAAGATTTGCAAACAATGTAGCAATGTGCTATCCAGTTACCTTCAGAAGTGAGAATAGTTTTTCCACGATTTCAGTGTCAATCTTGACAAATAGCTGAGAACAATGTGATAAGAGGGTGAAAAAAATGGCAGAACTGTGAAAGTAATTCCAAGAGTCATTTGGATTTTCACTTTTTTGGTTAAACTGACTTCTTTTATAAGATCCTAAATTGTTGGAAACTTGACTGTACCTGTGTTTTTTAAGCGGAAAGAAGAAATTAACATTGAACTATTTGCTCAAAAATCACAATTTGAATGTATTATAATCTTTCCATTGAGAGGAGAACCATTGAAAAATCATATCACCAATAATAAAATGTGTAGCATATAAATGTTTTGCTATATTGAAGAATTAATGAATGTTTATAAAATTTAATTTTTGGAGAAAGTTTGCTTTTCTGCATAGTAAAATTTATGATCAGATATATTCAGCACTATAAACCTGCTTTACCATTTCTGCACAAAATTGACATTCAACCATGTTCTAACAGCTCAGATACTGGCAACGTCTACAAAGATGCCACTGGAAAATATATATAGTGCATACTTTTCATTTCTTTGCTGTCAGGGTAACATGTGTACTTCATATGCTTTAGTGAAGTCTAGCAGTACAAATGTGTCAAAATATCATAAAAAAATTGTCTTCTATGACTAACATTAAGGATTTAGGACCATGCCTTTTGGGACATTTATGTTTTAGAAGGAAAAGATAATGTATTCTTGAACAAATGCATATACATAATGTTTAACACACACACACACCCTTTTGGGAACATAACAAAATGACATTAGCTGAAGTTGCCATACTCTGATGTTTCTAGGATTCCTCAGTATTTGTTTTTTTGTTTATTTGTTTGTTTGTTTTTTGTTTAGTTGTTTGTTTTTTCTCATTCAGTCATCATACTAAAGTAGACTGGAAAGTTATAAGATATTTAAAAATTGTACTTTTCGATATTGAGATATTTCTTCAGATATTTAAAAATTGTATTCAATATGGGGAAATACATATATTTTATATTATATAAACTTATATTCAGGAAAATGAATACTTTTTTAACTGAGATGCTTTTATTGAGTGAGACAGAAAATGAACTGTTTACTGTTATCAAAAATGTAGTAACTCTCATAAATGGGAAGTTGAAGAAGGAAACTGGTGTGAGACAGCAATAGGAATGAGATTAGCAATTATGCTATGGAATCTTTGCTTAGCTCCTGCCTCAGCTAGACACCATTTCAAACTCCTGTTTGACATTCTTGCCATGGCCATGAACTGCTGTGGGCCTCAGAACCTTGTATAAAGGTTGTTTTCTAAGTTATGAAGGCATCTCAATTTCATGTTGTACATGTTAAAGTATGTTTTTTCTATATTTAGATGTTGTTATAACAGTGAGAAAGATTGGAAGATCCTGCTCCTCTTGGGTTCTCTAATAAAGCAGTAAGATCTTACTTTGTTAAATATTAAGTGCTTGACAAAGATTGTTCTGTAACTTTGGGACACAATAGAAGTATATATAACACTTTCACCTACACCATGCTGCAATAGTTGTTTCAAACACAAGCCTGTAAATAATTGTGATGTGAGCTGTGATAACAGATGCTTTTCCTCATGGAATAGCAGTATGTATTTTAGAAGTGGTGACAGAAAAACTATGATTATTCAAATTTGGGCATTTGATGGATTTTTTTTTCTCAAAAATGAATTATACTATTTTATTGTACATAAACATTTCTTCACAGGCCAGAGTCTGGGAATGGACTCTGGGAATGGACTCTATAATTACCAGCGAGTTCTTATACTTTTTGTTTTGTTCACAAGTATGGTACATCCAGACAAAACTTGTAACCATTCTATTTGAGATTGCTTGCATATGCCACCATTCAGAACAAATGCTTATCACTAGTGGTCACTGCTTGAAGTTCATTAAAGTTTTAAACTGGAAAGACACACAATATTAATAACACAACCCTTTAGCTCTAATAGTGTGGACAATACTGCATCAGTGTTAGCAAGATGAAATTTTTATTCATTATTAATAATTGCATTTGTATAGTGAGGAAAAAACAGCAACCTTGTTACACTGATAAACAATTAAGTAGATTGATATTTATTTACGCAGGATTTCATATCCTTCTAGCACCTTCTCAAACAATTCTCTAAATAATAACAAAATAATTATAATGACTAAGCTGTTGGCATCATTGTTGGAAGTTGAAACGTTTACTTCTTGGGGAAGGAACAAATAAAATGACTCCTGTTAGCATTTTTATTAGTTCCTAAATATCACTAACTATTTAAAATTATGGGTGGTAGGCTTCCAAGCAGTATAAGAACATAGCCACTTACTGAACATTCTCTTTTTATATCACATTTGAACCCTAGGACTTTAAGAACATGTAGATCTCAAAAGGCAACGACTATGTAAAGCACCCAGTTATGTTTGTAGGAGGTAGTAGCTGCTTGATGATGTTCAGGATAAATATATCTAAAATGGAGAAGTTAACATGGTACTTATTTGGAGATTTTAGCATTTTTCATATACTTAATTATCAAATACATGTAATCTTATGAGATTTGTAAAAAAAATTAACATTTTAGTTATAGCTTCAATTTTGTTTGAATAAATAGGGAGTTTTTAACCATTCAAAACAAGGAAGTTATCCAGTGAACAATTCATAATGTTTGCATCTAATAAATTAGCCTCTGGTTCTAACTATAAAGTTAAAAGCTACTGTTAATTCAATGCGTATTATTTTAAATCATGTGCTTGTGTATAATAAATTGTATTTTCCTCCTTATGAACATGATATTTTACTATATACATCATCTAGCATATGCCAAGCTTGTTAGCTTAGTCATATTATTTGCAATTAATATGCCAGGGATATTAATATCACATGAGAATTTCTGCATTCAACTTTTTGCGACTACATTATAAGTATAATATTATTTCACTAGTTATATAGTAAATGACACTAGGCTATCTCCAAATTATACATTGCAATGTGTCTTCTTACAGTTACCATGTACACATTTCTAATATACCTCCCATGTTCTTTAGTACTGAAAAAATATTTCTAAGACAATTTATTTAAAACGTGTGCCATTTTTAAAAAGTTATTATTTCTGATAATGCAATCACCTCATTTCCATCTTCCCCCCTCTTTTCTCCAAACCTTATTATAGTCCCTTCTTGATCTCCTTCAATACATCATATTTTTAAACATACTCACTACTATTACCTCCCCTTTTTTTATCTTCTACTCTTCTTCTTCACTTCTCTTCCTTCACCTAGTCCCCATTCTGCCTTAATATCAGTCATACAGACAGATAGATTAGGTTTATGTATCTATAAAACATACAGGATCAACTAATGATAATAACCATGCTAATTTTGCCTGTTTGAGTTTAATTCATCTCACTTAATCCATCAGATTTCTTTTAATATGATGTTCAGTTAGATCCATTTTAGAGTGGTTATACACCATGATATCTGCCTTCCTGAAAACTAAATCAAATTCCACTGTATGTATGTATTTATACTACATTTTTTGTATATATTGTTTTTGTTGTCAGGGTCATAGGCTGTTGTCAGGGTTATACTTAACTTGGCTACTGGGGATACTGAAGAGAGCTTAAATTTTCAGCAGTTATCTGCCTGATGTGTTGACTTGGAGCTATTCATATATACACCAAGAAGTGGCCAAGTTTACCAAGTCTAGCTGGTAGCTAGGTGTTCTTTTACTTATTTTCATGGAAACTCAATACTGATTATTATAGTGGGTGAGTTAATTTAAATCCTAATTAGCAGTATATAATGGATCCCCTTTGAATGCCAGGGCCAGGAATCAGTAGTGGGTGTGTTGGTGAGCAGGGAGAGGGGATTTTCAAAGGGGAAATCAGGAAAGGGGATAACATTTGAAATGTAAATAAAGAAAATATCTAATAAAAATAAATTAGCCAGCATTACAATACACTTTCAAAAAGAAAAAAGTAAAAACTAATGGATCCCCTTTGTCCCTTTGTTCACATCCTTAAAAGCATTTTATTTTTGTTTTCTTTTCTTTTTCCTTTTTTTTTCTTTTTTCTTTTTTATCTTTTTTGATAGCCATTCTTAGCGGTTGGGTCTAACAGAATCACAAGGAAGTTTCAATTTGAACTTACATGGTGGCTAAGCATGTCAATGATTTCCTCAATTGTATTTCGTCTTTTGAGAACTGTATATTAACAATATTAGGCTATTTTCACTCCTAGCCCTGTCCCTCCCCTCTCCCAACACCTAATCCCCATCCCTGTTCCCTAATCACTTTCTCTCCTACCTTATTCCCTCTTTCCATTCACCTCCAATGTCTATTGTTTCCCATTCTGAGTGAGATTTACATGTCCTCCCTTGGGGCTTCCCTATTACCTAGTTTCTTTGGGTCTGTAGATTGTAACATGATTATCCTGAACTTTATGGCTAATGTCCATTTACAAGTGAGTACATACTATACAAGCATTTCTTGCTGTAGGTAACCTGACCTCAGGGTGATATTCTCCAATTCCATCCATTTGCCTGCAAAAATGCCTGATGTCTTTGTTTTTGAAGCTGAATCGTATTCTATTGTGTAGATGTACCACATTTTCTTTATCCATTCTTCAGTTGAGGGGCATGTAGGTTGTTTCCAGTTTTGTGCTATTACCAATAAAGTTGCTATGTACATAGTTGAGTATATGTCCCTCTGATATAGAGGGACATCTTTTGAGTTATGCCCAGGAATGGTATATTCAGTGGGGAGGACCTCTGGGTCTAGCTGGAGGCTTGTTACAGAGATAATACTTGAGGGATCTCTAGCTGAAATTCCTACCAGGAGCAATTCCTACCTGAAGTGTCCATCTCCTCTAACCATGAAAAACTTTCAGAGGAACAAGGAGCATATTCATCCACAAAACCTTCAACCCAAAATATGTCCGGTCTGTAAGATGTGCAGGGATAAAGATGGAGCAGTCTGCAGGAACAGCCAACCAATGAGGGCCATAACTAGAGATTCATCCCATGTGAGTGCCAACCCCTGGCACCGTTAATGACTCTCTGCTATGCTTACAGACAGGAACCTAGCACAACTGTCTGCTGAGAGGCTTCATGCCACAGCAGATGGAGGCAGAGGCAGAGACCTACAGCGAAATATTAGGCAGCCCTTGGGAGTCTTATAGCCAGACAGGCCAAGATTACCACAAGAAGACCCATAGAGTCAACTAACCTAGACCCATGGGGGCTCAAGAGACTGAGACACCATCCAGGGAGAATGTAGGAGCTGGATTTAGGTCCCCTACATATTTTTAGTAAACACACATCTCAATCTTCATTCCTACTGGCATACTGACTTGCTTCTAGTAGCTTCTCCTAACAAGTGGAATGGGGCTGTCTTGTCTTCTTTTCCAAGTCCTTGGATACCCTTCCCCATTCCTGGACTGAATGGTTGGTACTCAGTGGTACAGGATTTCTTAGTCCTGCTGGGCTAGATGTCTCAGGGCAATATGGTATTCAGGGGGTGGGAGATTTCACTTCTCTGAGGAGACAGAGAAGGTGTGATGGGCAAGGGATTCATAAGGGAGGGGTTGGGAGGAGAGGAGGAGAGGGGATGTGACTGGGATGTAAAATAAATAATAAATAAATTATTGAAAAAACAATATAAGTCCAATTATTGATTATGTTGTTTTGTTTGTGATCTTTTTTTTTCTCTTTTTAATGAGGTATTTTCCTCATTTACATTTCCAATGCTATCCCAAAAGTCACCCATACCCCCCCCTCCCAGTTTTTGGCCCTGGCATTTCCCTGTACTGGGGCATATAAAGTTTGCAAGTCCAATGGGCCTCTCTTTCCAGTGATGGCCAACTAGGCCATCTTTTGATACATATGCAGCTAGAGTCAAGAGCTCCGTGGTACTGGTTAGTTCATAATGTTGTTCTACCTATAGGGTTGCAGATCCCTTTAACTCCTTGGGTATTTTCTCTAGCTCCTCCATTGGGGGCCCTGTGATCGATCCAATAGCTGACTGTGAGCATCCACTTATGTGTTTGCTAGGCCCCGGCATAGTCTCACAAGAGACAGCTATATCAGGGTCCTTTCAGCAAAATCTTGCTAGTGTATGCAATGGTGTCAGCGTTTGGAGGCTGATTATGGGATGGATCCCTGGATATGGCAGTCTCTAGATGGTCCATCCTTTTGTCTCAGCTCCAAACTTTGTCTCTGTAACTCCTGCCATGGGTGTTTTGTTCTCAATTCTAAGAAGAGGGAAAGTGTCCACATTTTAGTCTTCGTTCTTCTTGAGTTTCATGTGTTTTGCAAATTGTAACGTATATCTTGGGTATTCTAAGTTTCTGGGCTAATATCCACTTATCAGTGAGTACATATCATTTGAGTTCTTTTATGATTGGGTTACCTCACTCAGGATAATGCCCACCAGGTCCAACCATTTGCCTAGGAATTTCATAAATTCATTCTTTTTAATAGGTGAGTAGTACTCCATTGTGTAAATGTACCACATTTTTTTGTATCCATTCCTCTGTTGAGGGGCATCTGGGTTCTTTCCAGCTACTGGCTATTATAAATAAGGCTGCTATGAACATAGTGGAGCATGTTTTTTTCTTACTAGTTGGAACATCCTCTGGATACATGCCCAGGAAAGGTATTGCGGGATCCTCCAGTAGTACTATGCCCAATTTTCTGAGAAACCACCAGACTGATTTCCAGAGTGGTTGTACAAGCTTGCAATCTCACCAACAGTGGAGGAGTGTTCCTCTTTCTCCACATCCTCGCCAGAATCTGCTGTCACCTGAATTTTTGATCTTAGCCATTCTGACTGGTGTGAGATAGAATCTCGGGGTTGTTTTGATTTGCATTTCCCTGATGATTAAGGATGCTGAACATTTTTTCAGGTGTTTCTCAGCCATTTGGTATTCCTCAGGTGAGAATTCTTTGTTTAGCTCTGAGCCCCATTTTTGATGGGGTTATTTGATTTTCTGGAGTCCACCTTCTTGAGTTCTTTATATATATTGGATATTAGTTCTCTATCTGATTTAGGATAGGTAAAGATCCTTTCCCAATCTGTTGGTGGCATTTTTGTCCTATTGACGGTGTCTTTTGCCTTACAGAAGCTTTGCCGTTTCCTGAGGTCCCATTTGTCAATTCTCGATCTATTTTTGGTGTTACTTATCACTCGAAGGGCACACAGTTAGAAAGGACTTTTCTTTTGCAGAATCTGGCTTCATTTGATTATTTCCTTTGCAGATGCTTTTTTATTTTATGCAGTCCTATTAATCAATAAGATATGAAATTAGTATTTTTACATAGCAGTGGTGAACTTGCTGTGGAAAAGAAGTCAGTGGATAATTCTATAAGCAATACCTTAAAAAATATTTAGGACCAAAACTCTATAGGTGAAAGATGTTTACTGCCTCTTTTTTTTTCCTTTTTATTGATTGGAAATTTTCTTTATTTAAATTTCAAATGTTATCCTATTTCCAGGTCTCAACTCCAGAAACCCCCCTATCTCATCCCCCTCCCCAGGCCTTTAAGAGGTGCTCCCCTACCCACCCCCCCACTCTTGCCTTCCCATCCTGGCATTCCCTTACACTGGAGCATCAAACCCCCTCAGTCCCAAGGGCCACTCCTCCCACTGATGGCGAACAAGCTCATTCTCTGCTACTTATGCACCTGGAGCCATGCATCCCTCCATGTGTACTCTTTGTTTGGTGGTTTAGTCCCTGGGAGCTCTGGGGGATCTGGCTGGTTGATACTGTTGCTCTCCCTCAAGTGGGGCTGCAAACACTCTCTGCTTCATGGTCCCTTTTCCAACTCCTCCATCAGGAACCTTGTGTTCAGTCTAATGATTGGCTGCCAGCATCCTCCTTTGTATTTGCCAG
Source organism: Mus musculus (assembly GCF_000001635.26). Classification (NCBI taxonomy): domain Eukaryota; kingdom Metazoa; phylum Chordata; class Mammalia; order Rodentia; family Muridae; genus Mus; species Mus musculus. Next base: position 79,616,128 of record NC_000079.6, read on the forward strand.
GCTCTGGCCAAGCCTCTCAGGAGAAAGCCACATCAGGCTCCCATCAGGAAGCACTTCCCAGCAAAACATTAAAGAAAGAAACTGAAGAAGATGCTAGAAGATTAATGATCAGCAATTACATTTAAATATGTATCTAGGTATGGTTTTGTAGTGACTGTAGACACTAATAACTATTTTTATATAGATGGTAGAAAGTTCTTGTAAATTGTTCTAGAACAGTGTTTTATTTCAGACACACCTAGGAGCATTTTAGTGCTACTCAAGTAAAAGAGTAAGTATTTTCTGGGGGTTCTATTTCACATTTCATTTTTATCTGTCAATTGTACAAGGTGAATTTATACTGTATGTTCTCAATTATTTAATACTCAAAAACTGGAAGCAGGTAATTATAACAATTACCTTTTATTTGCTTCAGTAATATTGTAATTCCAAGAATTCTGTCATTTTATCTCTACTGACTTATATGTATGAGAGAAACTGCTTGTGAATATAAAGCTGCTAGCTAGATTTCATTTTCTCTTTCTCTTTCTTTCTCTTTCTCTTTCTCTTTTCTCTTTCTCTTTTTTCTCTTTCTCTTTCTCTTTCCTCTCTCTCTCGTTCTCTTCCTTCCTTCCTTCCTTTCTCTCTCTCTTTTCCTTCCTTTCTTCCTTCCTTCTCTCTCTCTCTCTCTCTCTCTCTCTCTCTCTCTCTCTCTCTCTCTCCCTCTCTTTCTTCAATGTGGTAAATGCTCACATCGTCTTTGAATAAAGTACCTTAGTGAGTGTTTCTATTCAGTTGTCTATAGGTAAGTCTTCATGGTCTTTTCTAGGATGATGATTGATGTAAGAAGTCCCAGCTCAAAAGAACAAATACCTGAGCTGGGGCTTCTGTGTACTATAAAAAATAAGACTGAAAAAACTATGAGAAGCAAGCTACTGAACAGCCTTCCTAGATGACTTCTGCTTCAGTTCCTGCTCCTAGATTTCTACCTTGAATTACTGCCTTGAATTCTGTCAGTGATGGAGCATGAACTGAAATTTATAAGCTGACATAGACTTTTCTCCCTCCAAGCTAATTTTGATTTGGGTATTTTATAACAGCAATAGAAACCCTAAATAAAAAAAATATATACAATTAAATTGTGTGTTAACATGGTTTTATTATTTTATGGTACAATACTATAATGTTTAAGATTGACTGAATGGTCTGTAGTACAATAATTATCCATCAACTGTGGACTAGATTTCTTTAAAAAATATTCATTATGCATTATATTACTATATAATTGAAAATTTAGCACCTCTACTTTCTTATTTAATTATGTATAATATAATTTATCATTTATTAACATTCTATGATAGTTTGTCTGAAAATGTGGAATAATTTCGATTCATCAATATCTTCAATATTATCATCAAGTATATAAAATGTATCTCAAAATTCTGATGAGAGAAGAAACCCAAAAATATCTTTAAACTGTTTAGATTTATTAAAGTAGTTAAGGTAAACTTAATATTCCTAATTAGACCAACATGTTATTAAATAGAATCTTTGACATAAAATTTGGATATGTTGAGAAAAATAATATGACTAGAAATTTCACATTATAGATAATAATAAAAAGTACTATGTTCTTTTAAAAAGCATCTACAAGGACCATCAGAAGTGCTCAGACAATGAAAGATTAAAATTCAACACAATTTTATAAATATATATATATTTTAAAAATGTATTATTAGTAGTATTTAAAAAACTTCCCTTTTTAGTAAACAATAAAATGATGTACCTTGGTCAGGACAAAATAAACTGGAAAAATGAAATATTGTATTTTTTTTACAAGCCCTGCTAGTAAATATAAGAAAAATGGCATGGAAAAGAATGAAGTTAGGGTTAAAATAACAGTAGGTATATTGTTAAAATGTCATACTCAACAAAAGATACAAAATATATAGATGCTTTTGCAATTACTTGATAAATTAATTGTACACTTACTATTTAGTTATTAGCAGGTGTGTTGGAAATGTCACTTTTACTGATATAAGCTTTAGGATATTATTTGATGTTATCCAATACAATCGCTAGGAAAAACTACATTCGAAAAATATAAAATATATTACATATCCATTAACATACATATGTGCAAAAGTATGCAGTACTACATCACTAATTGATGGACTACACTGTGAATGATATACACACTGGTATATGTGCTATGAGAACATAGGCTTCTCTCATACACAGCACATTGTCTTGTCAGCAGTTATCCTGTACATACAATGAAGCAATGCTTCCAAACATGTTTGATTATTTTTAAGTTATCATTTAACTGTTAACTTTCATGTTGTATAAATGAATGGTTCTTAATTCTGGCCTAATAATATAGAAAACATATTTTTTTGCTGTGACCACTAGTATTACAGTGCCTCAAATGTGAGAAGAGTATCTCCCGTGCCTAATCTCAAGGTCATTGGATATCTCTCCAAATGTTAGATTAACCTTTCTTAAAGTTCTATTCATCTTTCTTTACTCTAGATGCCAGTTTCATGAGACTGTCCTGTGCTACAGCTTAACCATGGTGGAATGAGCCAAGCCTAGCAGATAAGGAATAAACAACATGGATTTTCCATCTTCATAGGATGTTTATGTATATGATATATGACATGTATATATATACACACATATGAAATACTAAAAAAAAGGTCCATGAACTTTGAAAGAAAACAAGGAAGGTTATATGAAATAGTTTGGAGAGAGGAAAGATAAAAGGGAAATGATATAATTTTATTAATTTCAAAAATAAAATAATTTTAGAAAGGATTAAATTTTAAATATAAAAATGTAGTATATTAAGTAAACAAATAAATAATATGTGCCTTCATTGTTATTGTTGTCAAACTCTTGAGAGTGAATATTGTCTTCAAATAAAGTTTGTCAAAGTCTATAGAAACAGGTCAGAAGATCGAATGCCAATCCTAGTACAATTCTCCTAAGCCATAGGCTACTGGAAACATCAAAAGTGGCTAGAGGATTTCAGATAATTTTAAGATAATAATAATAAATTAGTTTTGAACTAATTAGATGTAAAGAAGAGGAAAGGGCAGTGTGAAATTGGCAAGGTCTTTGAATATGAGGACAGTCCATGAAGAGATATTTTTGCTACTTATTTATTCCTTAGTTCTTAAGCAGAAGGAGATATTACCATAGTAGAGAACTGCAAACATAGAGGAAAGTATTATGTATATATAATATATACATATATTTCAATGCTGAGAATTAAAATAACTTCTTTCTTATCTTCATTATTTGGAGGGGATATACCTTAAAAACGTAAAAATTATTCTCATAGTATTAATGAGTATTTCATACTGATCAAATATGTATAATACATTATAAGACATGTAGCACATCAGGCTTTATGACAGACATACAACTAATGCACTATTCTAGTATTGTATGTCATCTGGCAAGTCAGTAAATAACAGTAAATTTCAAACCTCCTTATAGTCTTATGAGTATTAATATAGTCTCTGTAGTTCATAACTGATCATTGAGTCATTGTATAGGACATAACTGTGTGTGTGTGTGTGTGTGTGTGTGTGTGTACAAGCATGCACTTGGATTTTTTTGTTTAGGGAAAAGTTAATAATGGGTATTTTGATCAAATAAAGCATGATATAAATGCATAATGGAAAATAATAAACATTTAAAACAATAAAATCTATCAAGTAATGAAATAGAATGATGAGAATACTACATTAAAATGCAGGAAAAATTATAATATACATATGATAACCCTAAGGATATAGTAGTGGCATGCATACCTTGAAAGTAACCAACAGAACTTAATTGAACTTAAGAGTTGCTTAACAAGATAAAAATTTTCCTAGTTTGGAAACCTCACAGATTACTATGCATACTGAGGTCATGAGTCTTAGAGGAAAACTGTAGTGGTGACTTTATCTGCACTGCTTTGTGTTCCTGGTGGGTAATGGGTTTCCAGCCACCTTCCCATGAACTCTTTGATTCTTCGAATGAAGCTGAAGGGGTTTGCAGCCCCATAGGAGGAATAATAATATGAACCAACCATTACCCATAGAGCTCCCAGGGAATAAACCACCAACCAAAGGGAGGGACCCATGGCTCCAGCCACATATGTATCAGAGGATGGCCTTGTTGGACATCAGTGAGAAGAGAGGCCATTGATCCTGTGAAGGATAAATGCCCCAGTATAGGGAAATGCCAGGACAGGGAAGCTGGAGTGGGTGGATTGGTGAGCAAGGGGAGGAGAGATGGGATAGGGGGATTTCAGAGGGGAAACAAAGAAAGGAGATAACATTTGAAATGTAAATAAAGAAAATGTCTAATTAAAAAAAAGAAAACACAGAAAAAGAAAGAAAGAAAGAACGAAAGAAAGAAAGAGAGAGAGAGAAAGAAAGAAAGATAGGTTTGACCAAAAGTTGGACAGTTTTAATCCTCTGCCTAGCTATCATTGATTTCCCTCTAGTACTCCTGACTCAACATTTCTAAGTCTATGATCTAGCTTGTCTGCCCTGTTCCATCTGGGCTGCTTCCTAGTCACTGCTGCCCATGATGCTTCTGGGCAGCCCTTTGGGGACCACATTTCTTTTCATCTATTTTGGGTGATTTTTCCTTCTGTGGCTCTAAATCTAATCCATCTCCCTCCAAATCATGATGACCCTCTGTCCTCCTTTCTCCCTCCCTCATCTTAGCCCTTGAAAGTCTAAGGGTCCTCTCCTGACTCCAAACATAAGCCGCTGACATCTATTGATTGATTAAAAACCAATTGGGTTAAACAACCTTCAGTGTTGTTCACACACAGAGATTCCCAATTATATCAAAACATTGCAACCAATCCAGAACAGAGAATCTACAATCACTAGTCTACTAAATAAACATAACCACTAGCTAGATTCTAAAAAATTGCTGTAATACCCACAGATAAGTCTAACTATCATTCTTCATTAAGTAAACTTTTCTTGGAGCTGCCAGATCTTCCAGGGTTGACTTCCACTCTCCCCCCATCTCCTACTCCCACCTACATCAGATCTTTGGATCCTTAGTGATAGAGGTAAGCTCTGCTCCCACCCACCTATCTTCCCTGATTGCTGAGTTCTCTGAAACAAACAGCCCTGAGAAGCCTCCTATCCCAGTGGCACACCCATTTTCCCCCATACCCACCTCTGCATCAGACCTGTGGATCCTGAACCATACAAGTAAGCTTCACTTCTTCCACCCTTCTTCACTGATTGCTGAGTTGTTTGGGTATGCCAAAACTTCTCTGGTCAGCCTGCTATCCTAGGGGGACTTCCATTCTCCTGCCACCCCTATGGCCACCTTCATTAGGAAGGTAACATCTGAGCCATACAGACCTGCAGATCCAGAACCATACATCCCATTGGAGGCCTGCCACAACAGGACGATCCAGGTAACCCTCCTTCCAATACCTACTATAAAAGGAACATCTAGGGACCAGAGCCATTCAGATGGCTAAAGGCCCTCCAAAGAACACAATCAACAGAAGCTAGGGTAATGTGCTACCCAGATACCTAAACACAATCAAACCATAAGAAATTGACCTTAAATCCAATCTGATAAAAATGATAGAGGGCTTTAAAGAGGAAATGAAAGAAATTCAGGAAAATACAATCAAACAGAGGTCTTTAAAGATGTTTTTTAAAAGTATACAAATAAATCTCTTTACAATATACAAAACTATATAATTAAAAAGGTGAAGGAAATAAATAAACTGAATAAGATCTGAAGGTGGAAATAGAAGCAATAAAGAAAACACAAACTGAAGGAATCCTAGAGATGGAAAAAGATAGGGAAGAGAAAAGGAACAACAAATTCACCATCACCCATGGAATACATGAGATGGAACAGAGAATTCAGGAGTAGAAGGTACAATAGAAGAAATTGATAGATCAATCAACTAAAATGTTAAATATAAAATTTCTGACACAAAACACATGGGAAATAGTTCAACAAAATCATAGAAGAAAAATTTCCCAACCTCAGGAAAGATGCCTATTAACATATAGGAAGTTTATAGAACAGCAAGTAGACTGGACTAGAAAGGAAATCCTCCTGTCACATAACGATTAAAACATAAAATCTATAGAACAAAGAAATAATATTTAAAGCAGCGTGAGAAAAAAAAAAGGCAGGTAACATATAAAGACAGAATTATCAGAATTACACCTGACTTCTCAACAGAGACTCTAAAAGCTATACAGTCCTGGAGACACATCTTGCAACCTCCAAAAGTCTACAGATGCCAAATTAGACTTCTATACCCAGCAAAACTTTCAATCACCATACATGGAGAAAAAAAGAAATTTCAAGACAAATCCAAATTCAAACAATATTTATCTATAAATCCAACCCTACAGAAAATACTAGAAGGAAAACTCCAACCCAAAGAAAATAAGTACACCCAAGAAAATGCAGGAATTAAGTAACTCCATATCAAGGAACAAAATGAATATAGCACGTACACACACACATACACACACTCACACACACGCACAGGAATACCACCAACATCACAGTAACAGGAAATAAAACTCACTAGTTATTAATATCTCTCAACATTAATGGACTCAATTCTCCAGTGAAAAGACAGAGGCTAACACAATGATGCATGGACAGGATGCATCATTATGCTTATTCAAGGAACAAACTTCAGCATTAAAGATAAAAATTACCTCAGAGTAAAGGGCTGGAAAATGTTTACCAAGCAAATTGAACCGAGAAGCAAGCTGGAGTAGCCATTCTTATATCCAATAAAATTTCAAACAAAAGTAATAATGGAGAAGGACACTTCATACTCATCAAAAGAAAAATTCACCAAGATGAAGTCTCAATTCTGATTATCTATGTCCCAAATGAAAGGGTACCCATATTCACAAAAGAAACTTTGCTAAAGCTCAAAGCACACATTGAAACTCACACATTAATAGCAGATTTCATCACCCACTCTCAACAACTGACAATTTATCCGTACAAAAACTAAACAAAGAAATAACAAAACTAACAGACATTAAAAATCAAATTGACCTAACAGACATTTATAAAAAGGTTTCATCAAACACAAAAGAATATACCTTCTTATTAGCCCAGAAACTTAGGATACCCAAGATATAAGATATAACTTGCCAAACGCATGAAATTCAAGAAGAACGAAGACCAAAGTGTGGACACTTTACCCTTTCTTACAAATGGGAACAAAACACCCATAGAAGGAGTTACAGAGACAAAATTTGGAGCTGTGACAAAAGGATGGACCATCTAGTGATTGCCATATGCAGGGATCCATCCCATAATCAGCTTCCAAATGCTGACACCATTGCATACACTAGCAAGATCTTGCTGAACGGACCCAGATATAGCTCTCTCTTGTGAGACTATGCCGGGGCCTAGCAAACACAGAAGTGGATGATCACAGTCAGCTATTGGATGGGTCACATGGCCCCCAATGGAGGAGCTAGAGAAATTACCCAAGGAGCTAAAGGGAACTGCAACCCTATAGGTGGAACAACAATATGAACTAACCAGTACCCGGGAGCTCTGTCTTAACTGCATATGTATCAAAAGATGGCCTAGTCGGCTATCACTGCAAAGAGAGGCCCATTGGACTTGCAAACTTTATATGCTCCAGTACAGGGGAACGCCAGGGCCAAAAAGGGGGAGTGGGTGGGTAGGGGATTGGGGGGGTGGGTTTGGGGGACCTTTGGGATAGCATTTAAAATGTAAACGAGGAAAATACCTAATTAAAAAAAAGAATATACCTTCTTCTCAGCACCTCATGGATCCTTCTGAAAAATTAATTGTATAGTCTATCACAAACAAGCCCCAGTAGATACAAGAAAACTGAAATAACACCTTATATTTTACCAGAAAACCATGAATCCATGGATTTCAACAACAACAGAAATCCCAGAAAGCCAACATACTTATGGAAATTGAAGAACTCGCTAATCAACCCTCTCTGGATAAGGGAAATAAAATAAAGAATGAAATTAAAGATCTTCTAGAATCTGAAAAGGAAGGGACAACTTACCCAAAATTATGGGACACAATGAAAGCAGTGCTAAGAGAAAAGTTCATAGCACTATGTGCCTCCATAAAGAAATTAGAAAGTTCTTATACTAGCGAGTTAAAAGATCATCTAAAAGCACTAGGAAGAAGAAGAAGAAGCAAGCACATGAAAGAGGAGTAGAAATCAGGAAGTAAGCACAATCAGGGCTGAAATCAATCACTTAGAAAGAAAAAAAACAAGACAAAGAATCAACTTAATGAAGAGCTGTTTGTTTTTTGTTTGTTTGTTGTTGTTTTGAGAAAATCAACATGATAGATGTATCCTTAGCCAAAGAGAGCAAAAGATAGAGGGTGAGTATCCAAATTAAAAAAAAAAAATCAGAAATGAAAAGGGAGACATAACAGTAGACACTGAGGAAATTAAAATAATAATTAGGTCTTACTTCAAAAGCCTGTAATCCAAAAAATTGAAAACCTCTAAAAATGGATGATTTTGTTCACAAATATCACTTATCAAAGTTAAATCAGGACCCAGTAATCTATTTAAAGATTTCTATACATAAGCAACCACAAAAATTCTACCAGAGACCTTCTACAACTGAAAACATGTGAAAAACAGAGTCGGTAACATGGCTAGATACAAAATTAGCTAAAAAAAAATCAGTAGCTCTCACTTATACAAATGATAAATGGACTGAGAAAAAACTTATGGAAATGACCTTTACAATAGCCATGAATAGTATAAATTATCTTGTGTAACTCTAACCAATCCAGTGAAAGATCTATATAAAAAGAACTTCAAGTCTCTCAAGAAAGAAAGTGAAGAAGATATGAGAAGATAGAAAGTTCCCCCATGCTTACGTGTGGGCAAGATTATTGAAGTGAAAATGGCCATGTTACTAAAAGTAACCTACAGGTTCAAAGCAATTCCTATTAAAATTCCAAAACAATTTTAATAGAACTTGATAGAGTAATTTTCTGCTTTATATGGAAAACAAAAACAAAAACCAAACCACAGGGGGGAAAAAGCAAAAACAAACAAACAAACAAACAAACAACCCAAAAGGAAACCTAGGATATCCAAAACAATCCTGAACAACTAAAGAATTTTGGGAAGCGTCACCATCCCTGACCCCAAGCTGTACTACAAAGCAATGGTGATAAAACTACATGATATTGGTACAGAAAAAGAAAAGTTGATTAATGAAATTAAATGAAAGAGCCAGAAAAACAAACAAACAAACAAACAAACAAACAAACCGAAAACAAAAATCACATATCCCCTATCCACACTTGACTTTCAATAAAGAAACCAAAACAAAACAATGGGAAAATGAAAGGACTTTCAACAAATAGTGCTCAACTAACTGGTTGTCTACTTGTACAAGGATGAAAGTAGATCCATACTTAGATCCCGTCATGAAAATCAAGTAGGAGTGTACCAAGGACCTCAACATAAAACCTGATATATTAAATTGCATAGAAGAAAAAGTCGGAAATAGCTCTGAACGCAGTGGTACAGGAGACAACTTCATGAACAGAGTACGAATGGCTCAGGAACTAAGATCAACAGTTGATAAATTAGACCTCAGGAAACTGCAAAGCTCTGTAATGCCAAGGATACTTTTCAATTAAAGAAATTGTCAACCTACAGAAACCTACCTTTATAAGCCCTACATCATACAAAGAGCAAATATCCAAAATATATAGAGAACTCAGGAAGTTAAACACCAACAACCCAATTTAAAAAATGGGGCACAGAGCTAATCAGTGAATTCCCAACAGAAGAGTGGTCTAGAAGCACTTAAAGAAATTTTAAGTCCTTAGTCAACAGGAAAATGAAAATCCAAACAACCACAGAGGAGTGATAGGAACACTAACACACCCACACAATTCTCTCCTTTTTTTTTTAATTAGATATTTTCTTTATTTGCATTTCAAATGTTATCCCCTTTCCAGGTTTCCCCTCCATAACCCCCCTACTCTCTCCCCCTCCCCCTCCCTCTGCTCACCAACCCACCCACTCCTGCTTCACTGCCCTATACTTGGGCATTGAGCCTTCTCAGGACCAAGGGCCTCTCTTCCCATTGATGTCCAACAAGACCATATTCTGCTACATGTGCAACTGGAGCCATGGGCCCCTCTCTGTGTACTCTGGTTGGTGGTTTAGTCCCTGGGACCTCTGGGGATAATGGTTGGTTCATATTGCTGTTCCTTCTATGGGGGCCTCAAGTCTTTCAGCTCCTTCAGGCCTTTCTCTAGCTCCTCCATTGGGGACCTTGTGCTCAGTCCAATGGTTGGCTGAGAGCATCAACCTCTATTTGTCAGGCACTGTCAGAGCCTCTCAGGAGTCAGCTATATCAGGCTCTTGTCAGCAAGCATTTGTTGGCATCTACAATAGTGTCTGTGTTTGGTAACTGTATACGGGATGGATCCCCAGGTGGAGCAGTCTCTGGATGGTCTTTCCTTCAGTCTCTGCTCCACACTTTGTCTCTGTATTTCCTTTCACGGGTATTTTGTTCCCCCTTCTAAGAAAGACCGAAGTAAATTTTCAATTGCAAATTTATCCAGTCTACCAGAAATGTAAGGATGAGGTATTGAGCAAAGACTGAGGGACCACCAGTCCAACTTGAGATCCATTCCATGGGTGAGCACCAGTTCCTGATCCCTGACACTATTAATGATATTCTGTTATACTTACAGAGAGGAGTCTAGCATGGCTAAGTTGTGAGAGGCTCCAACCAGAGGTTGATTCAGACAGGTTCATACACTCGCAGTCAAATTGTGGATAGAGCTTGGGGATCCTGTGGGAGAAAAGGAGGAAGGATTAAGACCTCTAATGGTGTTGGGAGCCGACTCTTAGCAGAAAGCAGCTATCATTTCTGCAGCTATTTCTGGGTATTTACTTACAGGTGGTAGTACCTTTCCACCCTGATGAGAGACTTGTTTTCCTAGCATGATGTTTTTGCAAGAAACCCACCACAGCTGAACACACTCTGATAACATCTTGTTATTCTCCTTTACATCCTGGACCTATGGTTAAGTGTCTCCAGCTGCACTCCCCAGTGAGTGCATATATACCCATAGTTGCCTTTCAATAAACAAGACTTAAGACTTGATCTCCTGTTTTGTTTATATTCTTTGCATCTCTTGCTCCTCAGTTCCCACTCTCTCTCTTGCAGACCCTGTTGACTGGCCCTCAGACCAGGTCATAATGGGATAGGAATTCCACAAGAATACCAACAGATTCAACTAACCTGGACTCTTGGGGCTCTCTGAGTCTGAACCACCAACTAGAAAACATACACAGACTAGACCTAGATCTCCCAGTACATGTGTAGCAGATACGAGCTTGGTCTTCATGTGGATTCCAAACAATTGATACTGATGTCAGAGGCCCATTTTTTTACTACTCACCCCAATTTTCTGAGTTCCTAAATGAATGACACACACACTCAGCCTTTATATTTTGATATGCCTAAAATAGCTCAATGACTAGTCCACTTCCTAACTTTCATGTGGCTAATCCACCTCCCTCAGGCATTCCTGAGTTATTACTTTCTAAAATCTATTATTTCATCTTTGCTGTTCTGGACCCAGTCAGGCAGCCCTCTTGAAACCAATTTACCTTGGCTCCAAATGGCAGCTATGGTCTCTGTCCCCCACCTTTTCTTCCATGGCATTTTGTCTCCAACTTCTCCCTGCATGGTAAATGTCCTCCTTGCTCATCTTTATCCCTGTCCCTAGCCTAGGAATCCTCAAAGTCCTCTTTGTCTGACTTACCCAACCATTAGCTGTCGCATCTTTATTTACAAATCAGAAACAAATGGGTGCAGGGTTGCTTGACAACTGAGTGTCTTATAAGCATACACATGTGCGAGCAGTTTTGGTGACTCAAATTATCCCAATACAAACAGCATTAGACCAAACCCACAACAATCCCAAAAACTGTTGCTGTATGTGGGATATGCTCTACAAACTTTGTTGTCTTGTCTGGCCTCTGTGGCTGACGATGCTCATAACATCAAAGAACTCTTGTGTCAGGGTGTGGGGATATGGTTTGGGGCAACTGTTCAGCTAATGTGTAAAGTGTGAATTGGGAGAAGGATTGTGGGAGAGGGTGACATGGAGGGGGGCAGTGAGTGGGATGTAAAGTGAATAATTGAAAATAATAAAATGTATTTTATTATGCTAAAAAGAAAATGTAAAATCATTGTTTGAATCAAAAACAAAAGAAAACTTCTCTTTGCAAAAGAAGCTTGCAACATTTGCAAATATCTCTTTTTAACAATGGAGACCATTATAGAAAACCATAAACAATCAAAATGGAGGATGTGAGAATCGGTCCCAAGAGATACATATACAAAACAACTCCTGTACCTATGGTTTGGGTACATTTTACAAGATTATAGTGAGATTATAATATCTAGAAGGTCAGGATGTTTGCTATGAGAATGTGTCTCCTAGTAATATCAGAAACTCTACTCAGGGTCTCAGCACCACAACTTCCACAACTTCCAAGACACAAGCTGATTAAGGACAATAATACACGTGAGTAATTAAACATTGGAAAGACTATGAAAACTCAATCCTGCACAAAGAGCTAAAACAACTAAAGGAAGCAAAATGTAGAGGAAGTAGTCTTTTCCAGGGGAAAAAACACCAATTATTCAATTCCAAATTGTCAGCATACATATATGTAACATTACAGAGATTGAATAGGAATATGCATATATGATATATGTATGTAACAACAATTAATCCAAACAAGGCTATGAATTTAAAGGAGACTAAGGAGAGGTATACTGAAGGATTTGGAGGGAGGAAAGAGAAAGGGAATATGGTATAGTATAATCTATACACTATAAATGTCTATCTCACAATACAAAACAAAACTAAACAAAACAAGAAAAGACAAATAGAATAATCAGTTCCTAACACACAAATGTATACCTGTGAATCAATGTAGATGTATGTATGGAAATCTCTCACCTCTCTCTGTCTCTGTCTCTGTCTCTGTCTGTCTCTCTTTCTCTCTCTCTCTCTGTGTGTGTGTGTGTGTGTGTGTGTGTGTGTGTGTGTGTGTGTGTGTGTGATGTGATGTATATGTTCCACTCTCAGGGAAATAAATTCAGATGTAAAGGTTAAATTGTTCAAATCCTACTCTATCTGCATTTGCAAGACCAGATTTAATTTATAACAGTTATTCCTAAAGTTTTTATATTGAGCTGGTAAATGAACAAGCAGAAATCTCCAATGTGGACATTTAAAAATGATACTTGAGCATATGCTCCTACTGAGCTATTTTGGATATTCTATAAACAAGAAATACATTCTTCTAGATTAAAAAATCACAGCAGAATGTTTTTAATAAACCCAGAATGGTCTGTGATTAATCATTTCATTCAGTCTTCACACTTTCAGAGTTTATTTCCAGTTCTGATGATAAAAAGACACTTTATTTAACTGATCTAAAGAACAGGAAAGAAATCAGGAGAAACAAAGAAGGGGAGGGATCAGTGAGAAGTTAAAGGACAGATTGAGTGTGTGTATTTTAATCTGGCAGTTGTCTTGTATAATGCTTTTGCCAAAAGACTGGTAATTTCACACAAAATTTAAATATTGTAGCAGTCACCCAACTTAAACATTTGGCAAATAGTTATCCTATTTTAAAAATAAAAAATATTTCTCAAGTATTTCTGTTTTCAGAAGACTGTCTCACACTATTCTTTATGTTATTTAATCAACTTTTTTCCTCTAAATTTGGGAACACATACAATATGCATGCATAGACATACTTGCATATACACATATAAGTACATGAATATACACCTTACTTGAATACACACACACACACACACACACACACACACAGAGAGAGAGAGACAGACACACACACAGACACACACCACATTCCTTCTTTCAAGGCATGGGTTTATTCAACTAGTTACAAAAATAAACAAAATTTTCTTTCTCACATGGTTTTCTCCCTCCCTCCTATCATCCCTTATCACACCCATTCTTCCTCTCCCATCCTTCCTTTGCCATCCCTTCCGTTCTTCCTTACTTTCTCTCTCCTTTTTCTTTTTCTTCCTTCCTTACTCCTTTCCTTTTAAAAAAGTAATAATTCATAATCACAAAAGCATATAAAATGTAAAACCAAAAGAAACATATTACTTAGGAAGAAATATAATTCTAATATAAGGTCTTGAGAAACTGTAAAATGTTCCTTTATATTTATGTCAATTAAAAACAAAACAACTGCAACAAATCATACTAAAACCCATTCTTCATAGGAACATGCAAACTCTCATTTAGATGTGAATAGTCTCAATAGAATATTTAGCACACTCATATGACTTCAGGTGCCATAGTCTCAATCCCATAGCTACTATTGGTTATTACTTCCATATTAAAATAAATATGGAAATTTGATATTAAAATAAATTGTTTCAATGGAAAATTACTTGAGACTGTTGAAGTTAGTTATACAATTTGCCTGTTCCATTTGATCACTTTACTACCAAATCTAAAATTATTTCTAAAATTTCTAAGACACTTTCTGCCAACAGTCCAACTTTAGATTTTTTTTCCATGACGGATGCTTTTATTATTGTTCACAGATGAATATTGATGCATATTTTAGTTGAGAAATGTTTACATACAAGTAAATAATATCTGGAGTCATTATAACATGATAGTGAGTGAAGAAATAATAAAAGGAATTTTGTACAATATATTTTAAATCAATTGGATTTCTTCTTTATGGCTTACATGCTTTTAACAAAATCAACATTTTTTCACAATATACAGAAATTTCAATAAATTGCTAAATGAAATCCATGATTAGTTACCTTTTATAGTAAGTGCAACAATTACAGTATTTTCATAGATTGCTAATTGCTTCATTGTTTCCTCATGGGTGATAAAAGCATAGTTTAACCTATGTTCCTAATTACAATAGGAACACAGCTTAGCATAGAAACTGACTCTTTACAAATCTTTGAAAACAATGGCTATATTAAATGGTGCTTAGTTTAGCATCATGTAGCCTCATATTCACGGACTTTCCCAAATGCTCTGAGAAGAACCTGGAATATTATTCTCTGGACATGCAGATTTGCTAGAACCATGGAGCAAAAGGAGATTGACAACAAGTTACAACATGCCACACCCACTACAGTGAAGTCTGTGTGGCAAGTCCAAAACTTAGCTGCAGCCCTAAGGCAAATAGTTTCATGGGAACTTGTCTCCTGGAGAATCTCTGGTGTCCCATAACCAGATTTGTCCCTGAGATAACGTGGAGGATTCTTGCATGCTTTCTTGCAGTATTTTACTGGATAAGAGCTAAAAATCTCAGGGCTAGTTCAACAAAGTAAACTTAGAATAACAGCCAAGTCACTCCAATATGCAGGAATTTACAATGGTCTAGGAAGAAGGGGGGTTGTGGTTTAAAGAGGAACTATAGTATTGCATTATTCATGAAAAGATTAGCAAGAGCAGAACACCCCTGGTGGTGGGTTAGACAATAGACTAGAATTGCACCTGGGCATATTTCCCCTTTCACCTGGCTCCTGTGAATAGGTAACTTTATATAGGGCTGATCTTATCCCAGTTTTAAACACTGCTTGGTTCCTGTAAACTTTTATGTATGCATTTTCTCTGTTCTGGTATAGAGCCATTATGCATCTTGATGTACCTTGGCTGGTGTATTGCCTAACTTACTTGTTTTTCTTCTGTTTTATTAGTCTTATGCTTGCTTTTGAGAAATTACATTCAGATACAGGACTCTCTCTGGTATCCGTGTCTGTTTGTCATCCCGCCGACTCCTTGTCCACCTGGGCACCGGAACTCTGATTTCTTTCCTGGGTTGAGAGACTGACTGAGTCTAGTATGTGGCAACTACACTTGGCAATTTCACTGTGAATTTCTTTTAGACATAGTTAGCATCTGCGTATGGACATTTCCCATATTTGCTAATTTATATCTGTTTTTCTATTTCTATCTATCTCTATCTCTATCTCTCCCTCTCTATATCTCTCTGTCTCTATACCATCTACATATATATCTATATCTATTCTATATCATCTATATCTAATCTCACCATATATATATATATATATGTATATATATATATATATATATATATATATACCAAATATATATACGTGTTCCAAATATATATACATACATATATATTTTATTTTAGTAGACACAGATAAGTAGTTTCTGTTAATTTTTTATACAGTTCATCATCACCAGTTGTTCAAACATGACTAAAATGTAGAAAACAGAAGTTAGTTTTATCATGATATTAACATATTCTATCTATCCAACACTTGTCCTAAGAAATCAAAGACTAAAATAATAAGAAATCAAACAGCAAAAAGATAATACAAGATTGACCATAGACATAATCAAAAAAATCTCAATGAAAGAAATACAGATCATTATTAAACGTTTTAAAACTCTGTAATGACATCATCTGTGGGTTTGTCTATGTGACCACCATGGCTAGAGTTATAATCCATGAGAGGCAAGAGGAAAATTTGGCCCAACATTTTTAAGTAGTCTGTATTAATTTAAGTTTCCAGAGTCTGATCAGGAGTAGTTTATTTTAGGCTTATTTAAGCCCAGGATAATTTGGTAAAAGCTTTTCCTGATGATAATTAACCCAATCCATGTCACAATATAGCTTAAGAAATGAAAAACTGAAACCTTTTGTAAAGTACATGTGACATCTTCCATAAACATGGATTCTATAGATTGCCTACATGTGACATATTTCATAAAGAACAGCTCTATAGATTGAGAAACTCACAATAAGAGGAGTAGGAAAATCAGAAGTGGTCTTGGACACACAGATAAAGCAAAGATTATTATGCTATTCTGTTTCTGGACAGAAAACAGTTTTTGTATCACTTATGTGAAGGAACCTTGTTTCTTTAATATTCTTGGTACTATTAATGATTATGTGTGAGCACAAGAAACTCAGGTGTCTTTGAAAATTAGACCCCAGGGAAATGCAGAGTAAAACTGCTTTATGACTCTATCCTATTCAAGTCAGAATGCCTAGTCTCAAGAATACAAAAGAGAACAAATAATGCAGGAGATACAGAGACAGGGAGACCATACTCATTGTTGGCAAGAGTGTAGATTAGTATAAACACTATGTAAATCAGTATGAAGGTTTTTCAGAAAGTTAAAAGTAGTACAGCCTGATGCCCCAGATATACTGCTCTTGAAAATATACACAAAGGTCTTTATTATTATTTTTTTTGCATATTGAAAATACTTTTATTTTTTTAAGTAACAAATTGAAATTTATTGAGTTTAAAACTGACATTTAATAAACAGTGTTATTTTGTATGTGCTAATACTTCTTTTTTTTCTCTTCTTTTTTTATTAGTTATTTTCTTTATATATATTTCAAATCCTATCCTGAAAGTTCCCTATACCCTCCCTCCGTCCTGCTTAGAATAGGGAACAAAATACCCATGTAAGGAGTTACAGAGACAAAGTTTGAAGCTAAGATGAAAGGATGTACTATCCAGAGACAACCCCACCCGGGGATCCATCCCATAATCAGCCAACAAACCCAGACACTATTGCACAATGCCAGAATGATTTTGCTGAAGGGACCCTGTTATAGCTGTCTCATATGAGGCTATGCCAGTGCCTGGCAAATACAGAAGTAGATGCTCACAGTCATCTATAAGATGGAACACAGGGCCCACAATGGAGAAGTTAGAGAAAGCACCCAAGGAGCTGAAGAGGTATGCAACCCTATAGGTGGAACAACAATATGAACTAAGCAGTACCCCCAGAGCTCGTGTCTCTAGCTGCATATGTAGCAGAAGATGGCCTAGTCAGCCATCACTGGGAAGAGAGGCCCTTTGGTATTGCAAACTTTATATGCCCCAATACACGGAATCCCAAAGGTCTTTAAACCCTAACTTTTTCTCCAATTCCACTGTTCCTCTATTATCAATAGGTAGAAAAGAAATTAAGTAGAAGCTTATTAAATGATGAACTGATGATGAAAATGTGATACATGCGTTTAGCTTTAAAGAAAATTATAGTTTGATGAAAATAGATGAACTAGAAAATATTCTATTGAGGTAAGGCCAGTTCTGGAAAGGAAAGCAGGGGATTTTCTTGTTCACATTTGCAGAACTGAGGTCCAAATTCCAAGATTTGTGTTTAACGTGGAGTGTCTGTAGAAAACAAAATGCAAGGAAGGAGCAACAGGATATACCCAGGTAGATGTCCTTGTGGATATTTGAGTATATGTAACAGAGAGCAACGAAGAGGGAAGATTTAGATATGGTTTGGGATAGAGAAAATATAGAATGCTGGGGAGTAATTAAATTCAGGGTGTATTCAAAAATACATTTAGAAACCTACTGCACTATAAACTAACTAATTACTATTTTAAAACGAAGTTTTTGTAGTTGCCAATAGTTCTTTTTCTAGTGTTGAGGCCTAGGGAGCTTGTACTGGTCAACATTAGCATATATGTATTGGTATTGTTCTGGTGCATTCAAATTCAGAGAAGAAGCATGACAGCTAATTAACCAATACCAAATGGTCAACTCTGAAAACATTTACATATAAATATATGCATACATATGTGTAATTATGAACATCAAATATTTTAAAAGAGACCATGAGTTTTAAAGATTGCAAGATTGCAAGACAGCAAATGACAGGAATTCAGGGGATGGTTTTCAGGGAGGAAATAGGAAAGGGGAAATGATTTAATGATAATCTAAATTCAAAAACATAAGAGAGGTATTTGTAGAGAGGTATTCTTCATGGGTAGACAATGCTGATACTCATCACCAGAAGGCACTGACTTAATGGAAAGCTCTGTGCCAGGAGCAGAATACCATCTTACATGCTGTTGGCCAGGACAGGAAGCCCTAGCTGTCCCCCCAGCAATAGAGGCTATGGCCTTTGTTCTCTGGAATTAAGAAACACTCAAGAGTCAGATCTGATTGCTGAGGACAACATATTTCAAATTCAAGACACAAGAAATCAAGCTGGAACTAAGTTAGAAGGGTTTTTTTCTTTCTTTCTTTCTTTTTCTTTCTTTCTTTTTTTTTTTTTTTTTGAATCATTGATTTTTTTTTAATTAGGTATTTTCCTCATTTACATTTCCAATGCTATCCCAAAAGTCCCCATACCCTCCCCACCACTCCCCTACCCACCCACTCCCACTTCTTCGCCCTGGCCAACTCCTCACCCAAGGTGACCAGGTCCTGGCACAGACCAGAAGGGACTTGTGACCCTGGTCAGGTCGGGTTTTCTGCTTCCCTAATGCTGTCTCAGGTCCCATGATTGTATTGGAACAAATGTGTTCCACTCACTGGTGGTCCTAAGATCGCGTGGAGAGTCCTCTAAGGACCTTGGGGGTGCCCGCTGACTCTGTGCCCAAGGTGACCCAGTGCTGTCACCAACCGGAAGGGACCCTGGTTTTTTGTTTGTTTTGCTTTGGGCTTTTTTTTTTTGTTTTGTTTTGTTTTGTTTTGTTTTGTTTTGTTTTTGTTGTTTTTTGTTTTTTGGAGACAGGGTTTCTCTGTGTAGCCCTGGCTGTCCTGGAACTCACTTTGTAGACCAGGCTGGCCTCGAACTCAGAAATCTGCCTGCCTCTGCCTCCCGAGTGCTGGGATTAAAGGCGTGCGCCACCACGCCCGGCTGCTTTGGGCTTTTTTGTTGTTGTTGTTTTTTGGTTTGCTTGTTTTTTGATTTTCCTGGTTGGCTAGCATTTGTCACACTGTAACAGGCTTCCAGGAAATGAAATTCAGCTGTGAACCTTCATGTTTCAATATTGCCCCACCATTCAAGATGTACCAATGCTACAGTGACATCACAGGTTTGGGGACAAGAATCTTCTTTCTGATTCAATCTAAAGTTTAATCCATGGCAGGAAAACATGTTTGACACTGCAAACCTAATCAAAAATACATTATTGAAGAGACTACAGGCCCTGGGGGTTGTAGGACTTTTCTACTAATGTTTTGCCAAATGGCACCTAGTCAAATAGCTTTCTAAATATGTATGTTTGTTCCCACAGATCAGTTCCACCTTCAGCATAGGTGAGTGGAGCATGTTTATGCAAAGGGACAAGGTTAATTCAAGGAGTCTAGACAGGTCAAATACTGAGCATAAGGAACTGGAAACATCACACACATATATACACACACATAATAATAATAAATAATAATAATAATAATAATAATAATAATAGTAATAAAAATAAGAATTACTAAAAATCTAGATTCTACATACGAATAAAGATGACTCACTTGTGTTTTGTTTATAATGATGGTCTTTATGTACATCCATTTTCTTTCAAATAACCTCATTATTCTTTACAACATTCTAAATCTCTATTGTGTATATACACCACATTGTTCTTTATCCCTTCATCTGGTAATGGACATCTGGGCTGTTTGTGTACCTTGCTTATCAGGAATAGTACTGCAATAAACATGGATGTGCATGTCTTATTGTGATATACCAACTTGAATTTCATTAAGTATGCATACCCAAGAGTGATGTAACTGAATAATATAGGAGTTGCATTCCAGGGTTTTAGAGAAATCTCTGTGCTGATTTCCATTGCTGTTTCCTCAGCTTGTACTCCCCAGCCAGACATAATGGGCCCCTTATTACCATTTTGCTATTTTGTTTTCTTTGTCTTTTGGAAAAGAACAATTCTGACAGGGGTCAGACATAAGAAATTTTTAATTTGCCTTTACTAGATGGCTAATTATGTTCTATATGTCTCAGATATCTTATTGACATATTTTTTTCTTCAGAAATGCTTAGTCATTTCACTTGTCTATCTGTTTTGACTGGATGTTTTTCCTATTCACTTTTTATTCTCATCAGTGTTTCTTTATATTAATCATCTGTCAGGTGAATAACTGATAAATATTTTCTTCCATCCTGTAGGCTGAATCTTCTCTCCCACTTCTTCCATTGGTAAGCAGAGGAACTTTAATGATCAATTTGTGTTATTATTTCCCAAGCTATTGGAATTTTTTCAGAATATCTTTACATATGCTGACATACTAAAGTGGCATTCTAATATTTCTTCTACAGACTTCTAACCTTCATATTATATTAGTATTTTAAGTGCATTTTGAATTTATGGAAGTATTTATTTTCATTTTTCTTTATTCATAAATCTGAATATGAATACCAATTTTCTGAAGGCCACTTCTTGGATACTGATACATTTTATCCTATGTACTTTTATACATTTCTAAAAAATTAAATAGGTGTCTGTAGTGATAAGGGTTTATATGCATGGTACCTATTCTGTTTAATTGCTACATGAATATGGGTCAGTATTTATGCCAGAATCATACATTTTTTTGTTACTATCAGTCTACATTATAACTTGAAATTAAGAACCATAATTATAGCATTGCTCTTTATGGCTTTTTTGTGTGTGTGTGAAGTACAGTGTTGTCTTTCTCTTTCTCTGTTTCTTTCTTTGTTTCTTTCTTTTGTTCTCTCTCTCTTCCTTTTTCTTTCTCTCTCTCTTTCTTTCTCTCTTTCTTTCTTTCTTTCTTTCTTTCTTTCTTTCTTTCTTTCTTTCTTCCTTCCTTCCTTTCCTTCTTTCTTTCTTCCTTCCTTCCTTCCTTCCTTCCTTCCTTCCTTCCTTCCTTTCTTTCTTTCTTTCTTTCTTTCTTTCTTTCTGTATAAAGAATGCCATTGGAATGTTGATTAGAATTCCATCCAACTTGTTAACGTCACAATGTTAATTCTGTAGTTTCGTGAAGGAAATTGTTCCATACCATTGAATTGGTTTCAATTTCTTTGGAAAGTTTCATTGTACAGGTTTCTATTGATGTGATAAAATACCATGAATAAAAGTAAAAACTGCCTGGGAAAGAAGGGGTATTTGTCCCTCAGATCCCACACTATGGTCTACTGGGGAAAATTATGAATCCCAAGGTAGAAACCTGGAGGCAGAAACTGAATCAGAATCCATGAAGGAGCATTATTTACTGGCTTGCTCACTTTGCCTTCTTATCTACCCCAGGAACACCTACATAGGTAGTGTGTTTTCCACAGTTAGCCAGGTACTTCCATGTCAATCATTAATCAATAACATGCCAGATAGGCTGGCCTACAGGCCAAACTCATGCATGCATTTTCTCAATAGAAGTGCTGTCTTTTCAAATGATGCTTGTTTATTTCAAATTGACAATGATGATGAAGATGGTATTGTTGTTGATAATGATGATAATGATGATGATGATAATTTTAACCACAATAAATGGTCTTTATGTGGCTCATTTGGTCTATTCATAGGTTTATTTTAGTCTTTGATATTATTTTGTTTTCCAGATTTTCTTTATTTAGTTTCTGGTTTGTTTTTTTTTTTAATTCATTGTACATGTCTTTTACTTTGATAGTTCCATTGATTTGTAAGGTTGTCTTTGTAGTGTCTGAGTGTGTGTGTGTGAGTGTGTTTGTGTGTGTGTTGTTAGTTGTTTTGCTTCTTTTTTTTCTATTTTAGGTTGTTTTAAATGAAACTGTTATCTGGACTTTGTATTATGCTTACTCTGCTGAAAGTGTTGGCCAGATTAAAAAGTTTCCTAGTAGAATACGTCTTAGTCAAAGTCTCTAGTGATGCGATGAAATACTGATCAAAAGCAAGATGCACAGGAAAGGCTTTATTTGGCTTCAATTTACATATCATATTGATTGATGGAAGTCAGTATAGGAACCCAAGGCAGGAATCTGGAAGCAGGAACTGAATGAGGCAGAAGCTACAGAGAAATGTTGCTTACTTGTTTGTCCCTCAGGCATTGTTTAGCTGTCTTTTTATATAATTCAAGACTACTTGCTGAGGTTGTCATATCCACAACCCTCACAAACACAACAAATGCACACACCATGGGCTATGCCCAACCACATAGCAATCATTAATCAAAAAGAAAAAATCCTGACAGAATTGCTTTCAAATATTAAGATAGAGATATTTTCTAATATGAAGTTCTTCCCAAATACATGCCAAATTAACAAAAGCAACCAGGGAAGAATCTGTAACACCTTTTACATAGGTGCATGTTGTTTAAAATTAAGATACCTAGGTTTACTCGTTTCATATTTATATCTTTTTCCTTACTGCTCAAGGTTACATGGCATTGATCGAGAATCGAGTGAGTTAATGAACATGTTTGACTCATTCCTGATTTTAAATTTCATAAGTTCAACTTTCCCTCATTTGATACAATGTTGGAATTTATTTACTTATGCCTGAAATTAAACAATCTTGATAATGGTGTGTGCTCCTTTTAGTGTCTATTGAATTTGGCCCTCAAGAATTTTACTAAGAATTGTTGTATGTACGTTTGTCAGGGATAATAATCTATAATTTTCTATTTTCCATATTGTATCCTTATTTGGTTTAATATAGAGTTACTTATGGTTCCATATAATAAATTTGGTAATGATTCATTCATTTATTTGTTATGAAATAATTTGAGGAATATTATTTAAAGTAGTCTATATCTGACCTTGATATTTTTTTGGTTGTGAAAATTTTGATTTTAATAATTCAAACATGTTGCTTATCATTAATATATTCAAATTGGGCATATTTCTTTTTTTCCATTGAATATTATATTTATGTGTGTCAATGTGCACACACACGTGTATGTGTGTTTGTTAAACTTATGCCACTTGAGTGTGTGCACATATGTGTTGTATAAACTTATGGCACGTGTAATCTACTACCCCAAAAGATCATAATAGAGTGTATGATACCCTGGAGCTGGGGTTACAGGTTGTTTTTAACCACATTATATACTTCTTAGAACTAAAGTTGAGTCCCCTGGAAGATCAAGATGTAGTCTTAAGTATCCAGTCATCTTTCTAACTCCCTGATACATTTTCTTCATTTTAATTTGGTAGGCCTTTATGTATTTGGGAACTTATGCATTTCTGTAGACCTTCCATATTTAAATATAGGCATCCCCTGATAATCTAGATATAAATTTTACGTGTACATGTTGTGTCACCACCCCCTTTACTCTGAGTGCATTCATCTAGAGCTTCGATATTGTGCTTTCAATTACTCCAGAGAAGGACCTGACTGTGTTGTTTATTATGTAGAAGAACCAATTCTTTCTTATTGATCTGTGCAATGAATTTGTATGTTTCATTTTATTAATTTCTTTTCTGATCATAATTAGTTTTTGGTTTGACTTGTTTTGCTTCGTAAGACATAGAAGTGAATCATTGAGAGTATTTCTAATATGAATATGCATTATTTCCATAAATTTGTCTAATTTTATACCTTAATTTTTAAAATACTTTCTGAACTATTAGGTTTAATTCCAGTTGTTTTGGCTAGCTAATGCTGGTTTAAGAATACTCTCTTAGTAATGCTTGAGCAGTCATGTTTACTTCTTCCCCAATCCTCAGTTACTGAAAAAAGTACTTTATCAACTTTCTCTTTAATTTCAGATATTGTTTACTTTTGGTATTCCAATTTATTTGCAAAAGTAACCTTTTTAGTTGATTACTATTTACTAATAAGCTTTTATTACTAATAATTCTATTATTATTTTGTGAAGATTTTAATTTCCATCATGTAATTCTCAATTGAGTTGTTTAATTTTTATATTAGTTTTCTGACTTTTCATATACCATATATCTACTGAATTGCTAGCCATACTTCAATTATCTTGTGTGTTTTTATTCAGAAGTTACTGGTTTTACAGGACTAAATTTTGTTATTCATGTCAAATAGGGACAATTTGTGAAAAGGAATAATACCAAGTGGAGGAAGTTTGTTGAAATAAGAGAAGAAAATCTGAGGAGTAAATAAGATTAATTACACAAATATAAAATACATCCTATATAATCATTGTCCACTTATAAACAGCCATACAAAAATTACTATGAAAAAAATTCCATTTCTCTGTAGCTATTTTCATAGAATTGCAAATTACTTATAAGTAATCTACTTAACTAATGATTGTATCATTTAAGAAAAATATAAAGGTTGCAATATTAGCTTTCAATTTCTACAAGAAAAATGACCACAAACTTTGTAAATCTAAAGCAATATCCACCTAATATTTTAGAATTTCTGTATAAAAGAAACTGATATGCAATATAAATCAGTTAATAGAATAAAGCTGAAATTTATATTAGTATAAGATCCATTCTGAAAATTGGAGAGATAAATATACTTCCATGTTTATTAACTTTTTCCTAGAATTCAGGTCGATAAAGCAGTAGAACATTGGTTTCCAAATACTGCTTTATTAGGTACTTTTCTTTTGTTATGATTTTAAAAAGTAAACAAATAAAAATGGCCAAAATCATATAGAGACAAGAGTGTTTATTGGCTTACAGTTCCAGAGGAAATACAGTCTACCGTGAAATCAGAAAAATAACCTGGCAGATAACATTTCATTTGCATACAGGAAGCAGTGAGAGAAAGGAGAGGAAGTGGGTTTAGGGCATAGACCATAAAAGCCCACCCTTAGTGACTCACTTCTTTAGAAAAGCTCTAATGTTTAAACATTTCTATAAACTTTTCCAACAACATAAACAGCATTCAAACAGCAGACATTTCATCTTCAAGACATAATATTCTATCTCTGGCCTTCATAGGCTTCTGATTGTCTTATGATACATAATTCAGTAAGCACAACTTCATAATTCCCCCAAGTTTTTAAAAGAATCAACACTCTTTAAAGTTCAAAGTCTAAAATCTCATCTGAGTCTGTAGGCTATCTCTTAAGAGTGATATTTTATTTGAAAATTTTCAAATTTGCAACTTACAATACACAGAACACTTTCCTATTCCATATGGAAGGACACAGTGGTGAAATATTGGTTTAAAGCAAGACAAATACCCAGAGAAGCAAACATTAAATTTTGCACATCTGGGTCTGGTATCTGGAAATCAGTTTCAAAAGCTTTGGTGTCTCTCCTCTTCTAGCTTTGCTAGTGTAACAGAACTCTTTGTCTTGGGTAAATTCTACTTTTTATTCAGCCTTCCTTGACAGACATGTCATTCTATGGAATCTCCAACATGTTTGCAGATACCAAACATTTACAATTTCATGCAAAAGCATCTCAGGGCCTTCTTGTAGGAACTCGAACAAGTTCCATACTATCAGTCAAATGATAAAATAATGGTGGAAGAATACAAGACATACTCAATTTTACGTTTATTGTCCACAAACCATTCTCATGTGGATGGCACTTCCACTTCTGCTACATGACTTAGTTCCAGCCTGTCCTTCTTGGAACACAGTTAAAATATTTTTTATTTCCTGAAACTAGTGGATTTACCCAAATAACCTCAGCAGCTGGGATACCTGAAATGTGCAGCAGACACAGGGAAATCTATTCAATCTCTACCTCCCTTCTAGTCTATACCTCCCACCAGGGCAGATCATCAGCTTATTTGCCAACCTTAAAATGCCACAGTCTGAAGGACTTCTAGGAGACCTGCTGGATCCAGGGCCACAAGTCTCCCAGGAGACCTGCAGTAATGCAGGGACAGAAGAAGTGTACCCCAGACAGAGACAACAAGGCCAGTTAACACCAGAGATAACAAGATTGTGAGAGATAAGTGCAAGACCATAAGCAACAGAATCCAAAATACTTTGACACAATCAGAATCCATTTCTCCCAACACAGCAAGCCCTGGATACTCCTAAAACACTGGCAAAACAGGGTGCTGACTTAAACTCTCATTTTTGGAAGATAATAGAGTCCTTTAAGGAGGATATAAATAATTTTCTTAATGAAATACAGGAAAAAATGGCAAACATATAGAAGCCCTTAAAGAAGAAACAAATAAATACTTTAAAGAAATATAGGAAAATACAAACACGCTGGTGAAGGAGTTCAACCAAACAGTCCAAGATCCAAAAGTGAAAACGGAAATAATAAAGAAAACACAAATGGAAGCAATCCTGGAGAGAGAAAACATAGGAAAGAGATCAGGAGCTACTGATACAAACATCACCAACAGAATAAAAGAGATAGAAAAGACAATCTTGGGGACAGCATCATTCCCCTATCAATCTGCTCCCACAGCTGATCCTGTGCCATAGCACCCTGAGCTGATCCTGTGCTACAGCTCTACATTCCCAAATACTGCCAGAAGAGGGCTGGCTTCCCAGGAGTGCTGACAAATCTGTGAGCACAGTTAAGACCAGCACTTCTACGCTGAAAGACCTGCCTGGAGCCATCAGGACACAGGAATTAACAACAGCCAGGGACAGGATCTTTCTGGCTTTTGTCTGTACCCAAGAGCTGACCTGTGACACAGCTTTCCATACTGAAATTCATCCTGGAGAGAACTGGAACCCAGAAGTACTGACACACAAGCTTACAAGGCACAGTCTGAGACAGCAAAATCAGCTAACACCAGAGACAACCAGATGATAAGAGGAAAAGGTAAAAGCATAACCAACTGAAACCAAGGCTACTTGGCATCACCAGAACCCAGTTCTCCCACCACAGAAAGTCTTGGATACCTAAAACACTGGAAAAGCAAGACTTGCATTTAAAAATCACATCTCATGATGATGATAATGATGATAAAGAACTTTAAGAAGGACATAAATAATCCCCTTAAAGAAATAGAGGACAACACAGGGAAACAGGCCCTTAAAGAGGAAAAACAAAAAATTCTTTAAGAATTACATGAAAACATATCCAAACAAGGGAGGGAATTGAAAAAAAAATCCAAGGTCTAAAAATGGAAATGGAAACAATAAAGAAATCACAAAGGGAGACAACCCTGGAGATAGAAAACCTAGGGGAGAGATCAGGAGTCATAGATGGAAGTATCCTTAACAGAATACAAGAGATAGAAGAGAGAATCTCAGGTGCAGAAGATACCATAGAAAACACTGACACGACAGTCAAAGAAAAGGCAAAAGGCAAAAAGCTCCTAACCCAAAATGCCACAGACTGGCATCAGTCAGGGCCACCTCAATCCGTGGGAGAACTCAGGGTTTCAGACAGGGCAAAGAGTTGGTGAGAAATGACAAACAAATACAGATACAAGGGAGTGTGCTATATCTGAATGTAATGTCAAATCAAGCATCAAACTTTTTATACAGAAGAAAATAGGGAAGTAGGTGACACATCTTCAAGGTCCAATGAGGTTACTGGATGTTGAATGACTCTTACACAAAACAGAGGAATGCAAACACAAAGACTGGCAGGAACTGGGCAATAAAACAACTGAGACAAAGCCAGCCATATTCTTAAAAGCCAAGTGTGAGGTTTTTATACTACCTGGGCAAGGGCTTTCATGCCTAAGTGGTTCTAATTAGGGAGTTCCGCTCTAGCTAGCCTTCTCATGAATAATGCAATACTCTAAAACCACAGCCCAATCTACTTCCTAAACCATTGTAAATTCCTGTATATGGGAAAAACTCGGCTTTTATTCTAAGTGATAGTGTTGGGAGACTTTCTACTAATAAGTAATGTAATTTGCCATACAGAACTATAATATGAATTCTACACTTACTTTGCTAAGCTTGCCATGAGATTTCTAACTCTATGTAGTAGATAGTAATGCCTGATTTCTTTCACCATCTCTCTTACAATATACTAGAGGCAATTCTGAATGTTAGTGAATAGGCAACATTCTTACTGAATTCCAAGCCCATGGTCTGCTCAAGGACTACCTAGGGCATTGATGAAGGCTAGGAAGCAAAGTTCAATTTTGCTTAGGTATTTGGCAAGCCTTGCTTGGAGACACCTATAATAAAACAATACTGAGGGAAAGCACACATATCCGTTCACCAACTAAAGCAAGGACAATTTGTTATACAGAATGCTACAGTTCCAGGAGATTAAGTTTCCGTAAACTTTTGCCTCGGGACTGTGCCCAGGCTTCTAGTCCTGTCAGGCATGTCAATACTGGAGTGGATGTAGCACCAAAACATTCAGGAAATCCAGGACGCAATGCAAAGACCAAACCTAAGGATAATAGGTAGAGAAGAGAGCAAAGATTCCCAACTTAAAGGACCAGAAAATATCTTCAATGGAATTATAGAAGAAAACATCCCTAAACTAAAAACAAAAAACAAAACAAAACAAAACAAAACAAAAACAGATTCCCATAAACATATAAGAAGCCTACAGAAGTTCAAATAGATTGGATCAGAAGAGAAATTCCTCCTGTCACATAATAGTCAAAACACCAAATGCACAAAACAAAGAAAGGATACTATAAGAAGAATGGAAAATGTCAAGTAACATATAAATGCAGACCTATCAGAATTACATTAGACTTCTCACCAGAGACTATAAAAGCTAGAAGATCCTGGGCAAGTGTCATACAGAACCTAAAAGAACACAAATGCCAGCTCAGGCTACTATACCCAGCAAAACTCTCAATTACCATAGATGGAAAAACCAAGATATTCCATGACAAAAACAAATGTATACAATATCTCTCCAGAAATCCAACCCTGTAAAGGATAATAGATGGAAAACTGGAACACAAGGAAGGAAACTATACCTTAGAAAAGGAAAAAAGTAATCTTTCAACAAACCCAAAAGAAGATAGCCACACAAATTTAAGTCTACCTATAACAAAAAAAAAATAACAGAAAGCAACAATCACTATTCCTTAATATTTCTTAACATCAATGGACTCAATTCTCCAATAAAAAGACGTAGACTAACAGATAGGACCCAGCATTTTGTTAGATACAGGAAGTGTACCTCAGTTACCAAGACAGACACTACAACAAAGTTAAGTGTTGGAAAAGTGTTTTCCAAGCAAATGTTCACAAGAAACAAGCTAGAGTAGTGATTCTTACATTGAATAAAATCCACTCTCAGCTAAATGTTATTCAAAAAGATAAGGAATGACACTTCGTGCTCAGCAAAGGAAAAATCTACCAAGATAGACTCTCAATTCTGCACATCTATGCTCCAAATGCAAGGGCACTCACATTCATAAAAGAAACTTTACTAAAGCTCAAAGCACTATCTCACACAGTAATAGTGGGAGATTTCAACACCCCACTTTCATCAAAGTACTGATCAAAGAAACACAAACTAAATAAAGACAAAGTGAAACTTACAGAAGTTATGGTCCAATGGATTTAACAGATATCTATATAACATTTCATCCTAAAGGAAAAGAATATACCTTCTTCTCAGGACCTCATGGTACCTTCTCAAAATTGACTATATAATTGATCACAAAACAGGACTCAACAAATAGAAGATGATAGAAATAGTCTAATACATCCTATCAGATCACCAGGGACAGTGGCTGGTCTCTAATAACAACAAAAACAATGGAAAGCCAAAATACACATGGAAGCTGAACAATGACCTACTCAATGTTAATTTGGTCAAGGATGAAATAAAGAAAGAAATTAAGGACTTTTTAGAATTTAATGAAAATTAAGCCACATGCCCAATCTTAGGGACACAATGAAAGCAGTGCTGAGATGAAAACTCATAACTCTAAGTGCCTCCAAAAGGAAACAGGAGAGAGCATACACCAGCAGCTTAATAGCATACCTGAAAGCTCTAGCACAAAATGAAGCAAATACACCCAAGAGGAATACATGTCAGGAAAAAAACAAACTCAGGGATGAAATGAGCCAAATAGAAACAAAAAGAACTATAAAAATAATCAACAAAACCAGGAGGTGGTTCTTTGAGAAAATCAAATGAACAAAAAAGAGAAATGATAAGGGATATATAATAAAAGAAACTGAGGAAATTTAAAAAAAAATCAGATCTTACTACAAGTCTATATTCAACAAAATTGGAAAATCTGGATGAAATGGACAATTTTCTAGAAAAATTCCAAATACCAAAGTTAAACCAGGATTGGATAAACCATCTAAACAGCTCCATAACCCCTACAGGAATAGAAGCAGTCACGAAAAGTCTCTTAACCAATAAAAGCCCAGGACCAGAAGGGTTTAGTGCAGAATTCTATCAGACCTTCAAAGAAGACCTAACACCAATACTCTTCAAACTATTCCACAAAATAGACACAGAAGGAACACTACCCAATTTTTTATATGAAGCCACAGTTACACTGATATCAAAGCCACACAAACACCAAACAAGGAAACAGAACTTCAGACCAATTTCCCTTATGAGTATTGATGCAAAAATACTCAATTGAATTCTCACAAACTGAATCTAAGAACATGTCAAAATTATCATTCGCCACAATCAAGTGGGCTTCATCCCAGGGATTCAAGGATCGTTCAGTATAGGGAAATCCATCAATGTAATTCACTATATAAACTCCGAGGGAAAAAAACACACATGATCATTTCAATAGATGACAAAATTCAACATCCCTTTATGTTAAAAGCCCTAGAAAGATCAGAAATTCAAGGTACACAAAAGCAATATACAGCAAACCAGTAGTCAACATCAAACTATATGGAGAGAAACTGGAAGCAATACCACTAAAATAAAGGACTAGAGAAGGCTCCACACTCTCTTGCTACATATTTAGTAAAGTACTTGAAGTTTTAGTTAGAACAATTACACAACAAAAGAAGGTCAAAGGGAAACAAATTGGAAAGGAAGAAGACAAAAATATCATTATTTGCCAAGGATATGCTAGTATACTTAAGTGACTGCAAAAATTCCACCACAGAACTCCTACAGCTGATAAACAACTTCAGCAAAGCAGCTGGATATAAAATTAATTCAAACAAATCAGTAGCCTCCCTCTACTCAAAGGTTCAAGAAGCTGAGAAAGGAATTAGTAAAATAACATTCTTCACAATAGTCACAAAAAATATAAAATACCTGGTGTGATTATAACCAAGCAAGTGAAAAATCTGTATAAGAACTTCAAGTCTCTGAAGAAAGAAATCAAAGATCTCAGAAGATGAAAAGAGCTCCCATGCTCATGTAGGGGCAGGATTAATATAGTAAAAATGGGTATCTTGCTAAAAGCAATCTACAGGTTCAATGCAATTCCCATCAAAATTCCAACTCAATTCTTCATAGAATTAGAAAGAGCAATTCTTAAATTCATTTGGAATAACAAAAAAACCGAGATAGCAAAAACTATTCTCAACAATAAAAGAACTTCTGGGTAAATCATCATCACTGACCTCAAGCAGTATTACAGAGCAATTGTGATAAAAATGTATGGTATTGGTACAGCAAGAGGCAGGAAGATCAATGGAATAGAATTAAAGTCCCAGAAATGAACCCACATACCCATGGTCACTTGATCTTTGACAAAGGAGATAAAACCATAAAGTGGGGGTGGGGGGGTGGGGGGGGAACATTTTCAACAAATGGTGCTGGTTTATTTAACTGGCAGTCAATATATAGAAGAATGTAAATTGATTCATTCTTATCTCCCTATACAAATCTCAAGTCCAAGTTGTTCAAGGACCTTCACATAAAAGCAGATATACTAAATTTATATAGAAGAGAAATTGAGGAAGTGCCTCAAACACATGGGCACAGGGAGAAATTTCCTGAACAGAACACTTATGGCTTATGCGCTGAGATCAAGAATCGACAAATGGGACTTCATAAAATTGCACAGTTGCTGTAAGCAAAGGACACTGTCAATTGAACAAAAAAGGCAACCAACTGTGGAAAGATCTTTACCAATCCTACATTTGGATGAGGGCTATACAAAGAACTCAGCTCTCTCCTTCCAAAAGGGTGTACCTTCCTCCTTAGTTCCCCCTTCCTTTCTTGGACCCAGAATGTTCTTGTCATCTGTATTATCCAATCAATTAATTAGGAGAAAATTCCACTATATCTCACTTTTCTGTTCAATAATAAAAAACCCTCTTCTTCCAGTTATGATTGATAATAATCATGATAACTTCTTCTTCTAGTTATGATTGAAAAAAATCATGAGAAGTAAATGTATAGTATGAAGTACAAATGACATGCATTCTGTCAATTTGTCAATTTAGATAAGACACTCTACCATCTATTTAATTTAAAAGGATTAGAATTCTACTCATGACTTATGTCCTAGTTTAGCTTGTATACTACCTGAAATACATATACATATATATGTAAGTCAGGGTTGGCTAAAAGATTATGGTTAGTTTTCAATCCTGCCTGAATTCTGAGAGTAACATAAAATTTACCTAAAAAAATATAGGAAGTACTAATCAGCTTCCAATACTGAAACAAATTGCAGAGACAGCTGCCTTCTTATACTGTACCCAGTTTTTCAACATATTGGAGCATCAAATTGTGGCTGTTTGGCCCAGGATCATCTGACAGAGCTTTGTAATGCAGAATTATAAAGGATTGGCAAAGATAATGAATCAGTTGACTATTCCGCATATTGCATCCCTTTTCTGGACAATAATTTGTTTGTAGATGAATAGGCAATTTTTGACAAGGAAGATGTCAAAGTATCACTATTTGCAAATGATATGATAGTATAAATAAAAAAACCCCAAAATACCACCAGAGAACTTCTACAGCTGGTAAGCAACTTCAGCCAAGTGTCAGAATAGAAATTAATGTAAACAAATCAGTAGCCTTCCTCTACTCAAAGGACAAATGGACTGAGAAAGAAATTATGGAAATGACATCCTTCATAATAGTCACAAATAATATAAAATAGCTTAGTGTGACTCTTACCAAGCAAGCAAAAGATCTGTATGACTAGAACTTTAAATCTCTGAAAAAAGAAATTGAAGAAGACTTCAGAAGATGGAAAGATCTCCCATGCTCATGGACTGGTATGATTAACATAGTGAAAATGGCCATCTTACCAAAACTAGCCTACAGATTCAATGCAATCCTCATCCAAATCCCAACACAATTGTTCACAGACATGGAAGAGTCATTTTCTGTTGCTAGCCGTCCAGCTGCTCACAAGGATGGGGTACACCTGAGTGGCAGCCTGGAGCTGAAAGAAAGGGAAACTAGGCAGCTGAGATAAAAGTGGAGCCAAGACAATGTTCTGATCAAGTCTCAAATGTTTAATAGCGACTGTGCTTATAAAGGGGGAGGGGAGGCCCATTCTTGCTAATTCATTCTTGGAGGCCAGCTGCAGGTGACCACATGCAGTATAGGGTGTAGTCTCCAGAATAGCTAGGCGGCCTCCCAGTAGGTAGCTGTGACAGTGGCTGAACAACTTCAGAATGGAAAAATAAAAACACAGGAGCCAATAGAATTCTCAACAATAAAAGATATTCTGGTGGAAATCACCATTCCTGACCTCCTGTTGTACTAAAAGCAATAGTGATAAAGACTGCATGCTGTTGTTATCGAGACAGACAGGTTGATCTATGGAATAGAATCGAAAACCTAGAAATAAACCCATACACCTATGGATACTTGATCGTTGACAAAGAAGCCAAACAATCCAGTGAGGAAAAAAAAAGAAAAAGAAAACATTTGGAAAAACTAGTGCTGGTCCAACTGGCAGTCTACATGTAGATGAATGCAAATTGATCCATAGTCATCACCTTGGACAAAGCTGAAATCCAAGTGTATCAAGTACCTCACTTCAAAACGAGATGCACTGAATCTAACAGAAGAGAATTTGCGAAGGAACCTTGAACTCATTGGCACAGGGGGAAATTTCCTTAACAGAATACGAATAGCTTAGGCTCTAAGATCAACAATTGATAAATGAGACCTCAGGAAAATGTAAAGATTCTGTAAGGCAGAAAAGGCTACTCTTGCAGGTTGTTTCAGTACTTTCATATGTCTTACTTACGTTCTTTGAAATTTTACTTATAAAAATGCTTGCTGTTTGCATGTTTCTGACCATTAATTATTTTAAGATTCACTATATATTTAAAACTGAACTTGATTTTAATTTTAATCTAATTTTTAATTTTTAAAATGATAACTTCATTATAGACTAGTTCTTGCTATATAATAATGAACATTAGGACCTCTAAAATGTAAGGCAAAGGACACCGTCAATAGGTAAAATAGGCAACCTACAGAATGGGAAATATCTTATCCTACATCTGATAAAGGGCAAAGATCCAAAATATATAAAGAACTCAAAAAGTTAGCCTCAAATATATATATATATATATATATATATATATATATATATATATATATATATCCCAATAACTCAATCAAATTGGGTACAGAGTTAAACAGAGAATTCTCAACTCTGGTATCTCAAATGTCTGAGAAGCACCTAAAGAAATGTCGAGCATCCTTAGTCATCACTGAAATACAAATCAAAATGACCCTGAAATCCCACTTTTCACCAACCAGAATGGCTAATATCAAACACTTAAATGAGAGTATATGCTGGTGAGGATGTAGAAAAAGAAGAACACTCCTCCATTGCTGGTAGGATTGCAAACTGGTACTACAACTATGGAGATCAATCTGGTGGTTCCTCAGAAAATTGGAAATAGTTCTACCTGATGACCACTCCTGGGCATATACCCAAAAGATGCTCAACATACCACAAGGACACCTACTCCATTAAATTTACAGCAGCCTTATTTATAATAGCCAGAATTTAGAATCAAGCCAGATGTCGCTCAACAGAAGAATGGATACAGAAAATGCTGTACATGTACACAATGGAGTACTACTCAGCTATTAAACACAATGACTTCATGAAATTCGTATTATAATGAATCGAACTAGAAAATATCCTGAGTGAGATAACCTGTTGGGAGCAACCCTGTTTGAATGTTAACTGCCTTGTCAGCCATACGTGCTTACTTACAAAGTTTTGGCCTCTATGGGAAAGTACTAGCCCACCTGAATACAAATAGACATAGATCCTGAAGTCAACGGAAAACAACTAGCTCTAAATCTTGTGGATAGGTGCCTAATAACCCATTCTGTTCTGATCTTCCTGCTGAACTGTTTACCCAGTCAATATCCTGTTCCTGGGAACAGGTGCATTACCCAGAGACAACGTAATCCCCCTACACCCCCTTCCCTGCGCCTATAAGTATATAACCTATGTGGGAAAAATAAAGTTTGTCAGCTTGAACAAGACTTTGTCTTGCTGTCGTTCATTGTGTTTCTTGTCCCCCATTCTCTTCTAGGTGCCCAAGTCCCTGTTCAACTCTCCCATGGGGACAAACTGGCACCCAGAACGTGGGGCTTCCCAGGGATCACTGATGAAGAGAATGCCGCTCATCATTGGAGGGTAGGCCTACCTGCTCATCTAAGGAAGATCCAGAGAGCAGCTTTGGTTCGGCACGACATCACGGTCCAACCCAACAGTGCGACAGTCCAGAAGAGAGAACATAAGCGGCGCAGATTTTAGGAGAAATACAGTAAGACGTGGACCAAGCATTCTCTAAACTAACTTTTTGTGACAGGGCTCTAAGATTCACTCAAAACAAGGGGAACTAGGGTTAAGAGAAAGGATTTAGCCTGGCGTGGTGGCACACGCCTTTAATCCCAGCACTCATGAGGCAGAGGCAGGTGGATTTCTTGAGTTTGAGGCCAGCCTGGTCTACAAAGTGAGTTCCAGGACAGCCAGGGCTACACAGAGAAACCCTGTCTCAAAAAACAAACAAACAAACAAACAAACAAACAAACAAACAAATAAATAAATAAAGGATTTAAAGAAATTTAATAAAAAAAATAAATAGAAAAAGGATTTAAAGAAATTTTTAGATTTTTGTGCTAGAGATCTGCCCATGGTTCCCCCAAGAGGGAATGATTGATGTAAAGGGGTGGCACAGAGTTGGTGCTTATTTCAGAGATTATTACGAAGTATTTGGACCTACAAAAATACCTGTTATGGCCTTTAAGTACTGGTCCCTCATTAATAACATATTTATTTATTTATTTATTTATTTATTTATTTATTTATTTATTTTTGGTTCCTCGAGACAGAGTTTCTCTGTATAGCCCTGGCTGTCCTGGAACTCACTTTGTAGACCAGGCTGACCTCGAACTCAGAAAATCCACCTGACTCTGCCTCCCGAGTGCTGGGATTAAAGGTGTGCACCACCACCACCAGGCATTAATGACATTCTTTTTTTTTTTTTTTTTTTTAATTTATTTATTATATGTAAGTACACTGTAGCTGTCCTCAGACACTCCAGAAGAGGGAGTCAGATCTCGTTAAGGATGGTTGTGAGCCACCATGTGGTTGCTGGGATTTGAACTCCTGACCTTCGGAAGAGCAGTCGGGTGCTCTTACCCACTGAGCCATTAATGACATTCTTAAAAACACCCCTGAATGTCCAGATCTCAAATGCTTGGTGTCCAAGGGAGAGTAGTCTCTTAAAGAATCCATCTCCCGTTCTCCTTCTGCTAACCTAGCAATTCATACACCACCTCCTTCCCCTTTAAGAGGGGAACCTTTGTCTGCTCTGCTTTCTATGGCTGATGCTGTCACAGATCTTCCCGCTTTGCTGCCTGTTAAGGATATTTCTTCACCCCCATCTAGGGAAGAAATTAAGATAGCAGGCCTTTATCCTTCCCTTATTGATCTGGATAGCGAATTGCTGCCCTCTAATGAAGCCACTCTTGAAGAGGAGAAAGCTTGTTATGAATTGGAGTGCTATCGAGATCCACCAAAGGCTGCCACAATCACTTTAGCCTTGGCCAGTCCCCTGAGAGTCGCTGCTGCAGCATTCTTGTCTTTCTTTCTGCCACCACCCTATTGGACTTTGGATGCAGTCTTTGATCCACCTGCCATGTCCGGTGCCCACCGTCAAATAACTGCTGAAGTAGCGTTCCTATGCTATCTGGCAAAGGAACAAGTACCACTACTTAGAGCTCTCCAGTCATTAGAGGCAGAGTTGCATGATCTAACGCCTTCCCCACAACAGCAGCCTCATGTCTTTGTTAAAACTAAAAAAAAAAAAAAAAAAGATAAGACAAAAAAGGTCGTAGCCTTCCCCTCTCTCTAAGGAGTGGAACCACAGTCCTTAGAGATTCCCTGTCTCCAAAAACTGACTTAGAGGAAAGCCAGAGAGCCAGAGAGCTAGTGAGAAAGAGGAGGAAATAGATGGTGAACTTCAGCCCGACTTACAGGAGATCGAGGATGCTCCTGCGGCACCCCCAGCTGGTGATGCCCTGCTCCACTATCATTATCAACCACTAGAGTTTAAGATTCTGGAAAAACTTAGAGCAGCAGTGTCTAATTATGGTCCCACTGCCCCCTTCACTTTGGCACTCCTTGAATCATCTACAGAGGGATGGCTTTCACCTAAAGAATTTTTGCAGCTCACTCGAGCAGCACTCATTGGCAGCGAATTTGTATTATGGAAATCAGTAGTTGTAGAAATGGCCAAAGAAATTGAAATTTAAAACCGCTTGTAACCAGAAACTAAGTCATGGACCTCGAGGAAGATTCTTGGGCAAACCACCTTATAACACCTTGGAGGCCCAAATGTCCCCCCCCACCACCCCCCCCCCCCCCCGGCCTCCTGGCTCAGGTCCATCAGACATGCTTGGCTGCCTGGAAAAAGCTGCCCCCAAAATCTGTGCTACAGGGCATGGACGAATCTTACAGTTCTTTCATTAGCTGCTTGATGAATATGGCTGAGCATTTGTTTGGGGTCCAAGAGCCTGAAAACCCCTTTATTAAACAGCTTGCTTTTTAAAATGCCAATCCTATTTGCCAAGATATTCTCAAACACCTCCGTTCTAAGTCACTGGCAGAGTATGTCTGCTTTTGCACAGGCAACTGAGCAAGCCATGCCATCAGCTTGGTGATTGGCACCACCCTTCAGAGGGTGGGCTTAAGTAATTCTCAAAAGACTTGCTTTAATTACAAATACCCTTATTAGCTCAGTCGGTAGAACATGAAATTCATAATCTCAGGGTCATGGGTTCGAGCCCCACATTGGTTTGGCAGCATCCCCGGATTCCTTGTCTGCTGCCCTAATTGTTAAAGGAAGAAAAATGTCCAGACAGTATTTTGGCAAAGATCCTGATATTAGTAGCCAGTATTTACTTCCTCCAAATGATACTTGGTGGGTTTTCCTTGATGGCCTCACCTCCTGCCTTTCAGCCAGTGACTTTTCTGTGAAAAATTCTGATTTCTGCATTCTTGTATTCTTTTACAATTAGTCCGTCTCTTGATTTATTATCATTTAGAAGAGTTTTTTCATTTGTGGGATCAGTCCGCTGATTCCTCCCCTTCACTGCTCTGCCAGTGAAGAGAGCTCCTAACTGCCATCACCATTTCAATCCTCCTAGGCCTTGGGGCCATCAGTGTGGGGACTGGCATCTCCTTATATCTTCTCTAAAAGTCTCAGTATCAAGAACTCAGTGTCACAATTGATAAAGACATCCAACGTCTCCAACAAGGTATCAACGACCTCACTGATTCCCTCACTTCCTTAGGTGAAGTCATCCTCCAAAATCGCAGGGTACTTGATTTACTCTTTTTTACAGCAGGGAGGGATGTGTCAGCTCTTAAGGAAGAATGCTGCTCTTATGTAGACAAGACAGAAATGGTCAATGAAAGCATAAGAAAAGTCAGCGAAGGACTAGAGAAAAGACAGAGAGAGAGAGAGATGAGAGCTGGTACAAAATTTGATTTTCAACCTCTTCGTGGTTGTCAACCCTAATTCCTTCCATTTTGGGGCCATTAGTTGGATTGTTTTTGCTTATTTCTTTTGGTCCCTGGGCTCTTAACAGACTTACCAACTTTGTGAAATGTCAGAGAGATGATTTAGCAACAAAACCTATCCAGGTACATTATCATAAATTAGCTATGGAGGACCAAGAGATTCGAAACTAGGTTGATATTCCCTCCAGGGTATTTCCAAAACCCATCTCGGACTTCCTCCCCAGGACCAAGTAGAGAGGGGTCACCCAGAACCCCCTCTGACAGGAAAACTAAGTTCTTGCTTGGGCTGCAAGGCAAAGCACTGCAAGGGAATATAAAGCAAAAACTAACAGTATCTTTCTGGGTTCCCTGAGGAACAAGTCTGACTGCATAGGGGTTGATGCCCAAACTATCCCCTCTCCAGGAAAAAGACATCAGGATGGGTATGGCCCTCATGCCTCACTGGAGAACACAAGGAGGACTGGAGCTATTATAAGGTCCCCTTTAAGTACTGGAAGTCAGGCCTCTATCTCCTCCTTAGCAAAGAATAAAATCGCCATGGTCCTTCTATACTAAAAGGAAGGGAGAGATGTTGGGAGCAACCCTGTTTGAATGTTAACTGCCTTGTCAGCCATAAGTGTTTACTTACAAAGTCTTGGCCTCTGTGGGAAAGCACTAGCCCACCTGAATACAAATAGACATAGATCCTGAAGTCAGCGGACAACAACTAGCTATAAATCTTGTGGATAGGTGTCAGCTTGAACAGGACTTTGTCTTGCTGTCATTCTTTGTGTTTCTTGTCCCCCATTCTCTTCCAGGTGCCCCTCACGTCCCTGTTCAACTGTCCTGTGGGTTGGGACAATAACCCAGGCACAAAAGAACACACATGGTATGTACGCACTGATAAGTAGATATTAACCAAAAAGTACTGAACACCTAAGAATCAACCCTCAGATTATCAGAAGTTTAAGATGCAAAAAGGACCAAGTTAGCATGTTTCAATACCACTTAGAAGTTAGGAGAAAATAATCATGTGAGACAGAGGTTCGAAGTACCTGGCTGGGAGAGGGGAGTAGAAGGAGATAGTGAATACAGGATCAGATATGTGGAGGCACCCAAGAAAGGCCTAGAATGCCAGGAAAATGAATGGAAATATGCAGTGATGGGGGTGAGTGGGAGGTGGGGGGAACCCTCTAGAAAGTGCCAGAGACCTAGGGCATGAGAAACTCTCTGGACTCAATGATGGTAACTTTAGCCACAATGCCCAATACTGGGGAGATAGTATTCGAAAAGTCCCTCTCAAGTAGATAGGGCCTCAAGTAGAAGGATGGGGATACCAACCCACAGTCAAAATATCTGACCCAGAATTGTTCCAGCCTAAAAGAATGGCAGAAACATAAATGGAGAAGAGACTTATGGAAAGTCAGTTTAGTGACTGACCCAAATTGGCATCCATCCCATTGGGTACTGGGTGTGTGTGGCAGAGTACACCAAGAATTGACACTATTGCTGATGCTATGATGTGCTTACAGACAGGAGTCTAGAATGGCTGTCCTCTGAGAGACCCTCCTTGCAGCTGACGGAGACAGAAGCAGATATGTATACCAACGGTTATTGGTCTGAAGTCAGTGAACCCTATGGTTGAATTAAGGGAAGGATTGAAGAAGTTGAAAGGGAGTGCAACCCTATTTGGAAGACCTGCAGTCTCAAGTAACCTGGACTCCTGGAAGCCTCCAGACACTGAGCCATCAACTAGGCAGCAGACACGGGCAGGTATGAGGCCAAGAGAAAATATATAGTAGAGGTCTGTTTGACCTGGCTTCAGTGGGAGAAGGTATGCTTAATCCTGGAAAGACTTGAGGCCCTAGGGAAACGCTATGCCTGCTGAGGGGTGGGAGGACTCTCTCATAGGCAAGTGGGGGCAGGAAAGAGAAGAGGAACTGTTGGAGGTGGTACTGAGGGTGGGGGGGCAATGGCTGGTATGTAAACAAATAAAATAATTAAAACAAAAATATCAGTAATAGTTAAAAAGATAAATATATTTAAAAAATATTTCTGGTCCATTTGTTGTTCTTATTTGTTGTAGACTCACAGAGAATCCATATTATGCTGTCTTGAAATTTCCTCTGTGAAAGAAATTTGTTCATTAATTTTCAATTCAGTTTAATGGAAACTCTCAGGATTTGGGGCACATTACAGCCAGATCTTTGGCCCCAGATCCAATAAATCTCCAAACCCATTGTCAATAGAATCCTTCCCTTCTTCTGAAACATCATGACCTGTGCCTCTACTCTCAACATTCATCTCATCATTTCTGGCTCCCAAGCTCCAACCAGAATGACCTTTGGATCTCTGCCTTCAGACAGTTTCACTGGACAACTTTTCAGACCTCACATTCCAAAATCTTTTATAATCACCAAGAAGAACATAGCTTCCTATTATCAACAATCCCATTTCTTATCCAAAATTCTTTATTAGTTACTCTTCTGGTGCTGTGATACAAAACCCAGACAAAAAACAAGTTAGGGAAGAAATGTTTTTTCTTGGTTTATTCTTCCAGAGTGTATATGGCAAACACGTGAGGACAATGGAAATATAAGCCCATGAAAGCAGAGATGGTGTGCAGATAGGTCGATAGAAGAAAGAAAGAAAAAAGAAAGAAGGAAAGAAAGAAAGAAAGAAAGAGAGAGAGAGAGAAAGAGAGAAAGAGAGAAAGAGAGAAAGAGAGAAAGAGAGAAGGAAAGAAAGAAAGAAAGAAAGAAAGAAAGAAAGAAAGAAAGAAAGAAAGAAAGAAAGGAAGGAAGGAAGGAAGAGAGAGAAAGAGAGAAAGAAAGAAAGAGAGAAAGGAAGGAAGAAAGGAAGGAAGGAAGAAAGGAAGAAAGGAAGGAAGGAAGAAAGAAAGAGACAGATAGATATGTATAAATAAGATATCAGATATTTAAATAGGTGGTGTTTCAAATTTAATTGAAATGATTGGAAGGGATTATTTGAGTGAGTCAAACCCTTTAATGGAGATTCTGACCATGTACCTTGGCACATAATATCTACAAAAAATCTACTCCAAACTCAAGACTGTCAATAAACATACAAAACAACTTTCATCATTGCACATTTTGTGCCTCCATGCTGAGCCCAGCGTGGCCCTGGTGAGGACAGAGTGACATGGTTCCTGACCCTGAATTAGAGCCTTAGTGTGAACATCCACGAGTGTCTATGGAGGAATACTGTGTGTATAAAGCTTGTTTGTGTAATAATGAACATATTTTCACATTCCGCTGAGGAATGTCCTACCTGGCAATGACTTCATGAGAAATAAAAACAGCAGTAGTCCAGTAAAGAAATGTGTAGGTAATCTCTCAGCAAAATGGTAAATGCTAGGACCTTCAGGACAGCCCTTAAGGATATGGGAAAGAGCTCTAAATACATGAGCTCAAAAATTTATAATTTCTTAACTATGCAAAATATAAGGATGTAATATGAATTATGAGAGCTTTCTTAGTTAAGGTTTTACTGCTATGAACAGACACCATGACCACAGCAGCTCTTATTAGGACATTTAATTGGGGCTGACTTACAGGTTCAGAGGTTCAGTCCATTATCATCAAGGTGGGAACATGCCTTAAGAGGAGTTCTATTTCTTGTTCCATAAGGCAAATAGGAGAAGACTGGCTTCTAGGGAGTTAGAATCAGGGTTTCAAAACCCATATACACAATGACACTCTTCCTCCAACAAGGCCACACCCCCTAACACTGCTATACCCTGGGCCAAGCATATTCAAACCATCACTCAGGGTCCCATAGGCTTGCTCAAATACATTATAAAAAGTACATTTAGTTCAACTTCCAAAGTCCTTATACTCTATAGCAGTCTCAACAATGTTAATAAAAGCCCAAAATTCAAAGTCTCCTCTGAAATTCATCTAGACACATAACTGTAATCCCCAAAGAAAGACAGGAAATCAGCTGGGCAATTTCCAAACTACATCTCCATGTCTGATGTAGAATTGGTCACATCTCCAACTCCATTTTCATTTTTATTGACAACAACTAACTTCTTTCATCTGGGCTGGTTCTGTTAGCAGAGTTCCTCAGCAGAAATCCCATGGCTGTGGCATCTCAAATATCTTGGAGTCTCAAAGGCAACTTCAACATTACAGATTCTTGTTCCATTGTCT
This sequence comes from Mus musculus, assembly GCF_000001635.26. Lineage (NCBI taxonomy): Eukaryota > Metazoa > Chordata > Mammalia > Rodentia > Muridae > Mus > Mus musculus. Next base: position 79,659,865 of record NC_000079.6, read on the forward strand.
GGGATCCACACATGAACTTCTGGGCTCCTCCAAAGGGCTTGGATCACTTCTCCAACTATGTCCTCTGTAGCACTCTAGGGACTGATTGACTCCATTCCACTGCTGCTGCTTTTATTGCTGGTTATCCTAGGGTACAGGCATCTCCAATACACTGGGGTCTTCTACTGCAACTAGTTAGGCTTCAACAATAGCCTCTCATAGGCTGTCCTCAGGATACCAAGCCTCAATTTCTTTGTACATGACCCCTTCAATCCTGGGCCATCAACTGCAACTGAGGCTGCACTTTCACCAATAGCCTTCCCTGGCCTCACACAGTGCCAAGCCTCAGCTGCTCTCTATGACTCCTTCATACTTTCAAAATCAATACCACCTGGGTGATTCTTACACATTACCAAGTTCAACTGCAGCAGGAGGTACAACCTTGGCTATCTTTGGAAGACAGGTTCTTTGTGCTCTCAAAATACTTCCCAGAAGATTTCACCTCAGTGATTCTGGTCTCTTCTTAATCAACACTTCTTTCTTAGCTTCAGCTAACAATCACCAATTGTCCCCATAGTCCCTTCTATACTTGACTCTAAAACCAGAGCCATGTGTCCAAAGCTGCAGTTACGCTACTTGCTGGAGCTAGAATATGGCCCCCTTGTTATTTTACATTATTACCATCTTTCTCTTTTCCAGCTCCTTCATTGCCTAGCTTGACTATCTTGGAAATTGCTCGGTAGACTGATTTTTTAATTCAGAGATCTGCATGCCTGTCGCCTGAGCACTACACCTGGATTTAAGTTGTTCTCTACTTGGAACATGTTCCACACCAGTCTGCCCATGATCTCAGAGATTTGCTTGCCTCAGTCTCCTGGGATTAAAGGCTTGTACTACCATTTGTGGATTTAAATTTAGCGGGTTGGGATCTTGCCCCAAGGTCACCACTCCCTTAATTCAATTTTATATCCCTTTGACACAGGATTCAGCTCCATTTTACTTCCTAGGCCCCTTAAATATTCTAACCATATATTTTATATTTTTCCTTTCTAAGCTTCTTATGCTTGCTCTAAATGTTCTTCATGTGGCTTAATCAGAGAACAAAGTCTCTGCTGAGCTTTTTTGAGACTTCCTTTGTCAACACAATTAATTTAAATCTTTTTACCATAGCTTTCAGGTAGTCTCTTCAGACATTGGCAAAAAGCGGCCTCATTCTTCACCAAAATACCACAAAAACAGTTCTAGGTCACATACTGAAATTTTTTCCACTGAAACCTCTTGGGCCATATCTGAACAGTTCAAATAACTGTTAGCAACAAAGACTTCCTTATTCCTACTAAGATAGTCCATAAAGCCCCACTTAAAACATTCTGCTGCTTTTCAAAAAGAAAATCCCCAAGACTACATTCTTTCAAATGAAAGCAAGGTCAGGCCTGTCACAGCAATATCCCAGTCCCTGGTACCAACTTCAGTATTAGGGATTTATTGTTGTGAACAGACACTATGACCAAGGCAACTCTTATAAGCACAACAGTTAATTGGACGTAGCTTCAAGGTTCAAAGATTCAATCGATTATCATCAAGGTGGGAGCATGGCTTAGAAGGAGCTGAGAGTTCTACATCTTGTTATAATAGAAATAGGAGAAGAAGGGCTTCTGGGGAGCTAGGATCAGGGTCTCAAAGCCCATACCCACAATGGCACACTTCCTCCAAAAAGGCCACACCTACTCTAACAAGGCTATGCCTCCAAATAGTGCCACTCCCTAGGCTAAGCAAATACAAATCATCCAAGGGGCCTTCAAGAATATAAAGGAACAAGGGGAGCTGCCTTGATGAGCCAGCTTGTAAGAAAGATACAAAGGGAGGCAGACTCTAGAGTTCAAGCTCAGTCTGGGACACAGCAAGTCCAGGCCTAGATAGGGTGGTGGAAATGGTCATTTCAGGGCAGGGTCCCACTCAGCTAGTTTATTGTGTGTGCTTAACAAAGGCAGACAGATCTCTGAATTCTTTTGCAGTGTTAAAAAAAAAGTATGTTTGCTGTCTCCTTAGAATCAAAAGGGCTGGGGTCAAGGGATGCAGATTCATAAGATAATTAAAGTGAAACCTAGAATGACCAGATTGATATGTAAAATAAAACACTGGACCTGTGCTTTGCAGGAGATGAGCTATCCAGAGAGTATTTTAGGATAAAAAGAGAGAACTGCCTGGAGAACTGACAGACACACAGACAAACACAGAGGTAGACACACACATGCACACAGACACTCAGACACACAGACAGGCAAACAGAGACGGACATGGAGACAAGGAGACACATATGCACTCAAACACTCAGACAGACAGGCAGACAGACACACACGCACACACACAAACACACATACACACACTCACGAGAAGACAGAACATGGACAGAGAGATCTCTTAGAATAGCAAGCAAGCAAAAGATAGACACAGCAAGCTCCAGAGAGAAAGCGGAACGTGGAAAAAGACTGGGAAAGCTGTATCAAGCAGAACACAGGTCATGAGCTTTGAGCGATAACCCTTCTCTCATTACCCCTCTCCATGTGGAAGCTGGTCCTTAGCACTTCCATCTTGATTTCAATTAAGACTTGATTTAACAAAAATCAAGTCATGTTTTTAGAAATTGGAGTTTCTTGAGAACTTTGATAGTTAGGCCCACCGAGATGGCTCAGAAGGTACAGGAACTTGCATATAGGCAAGATTATCTGAGTGCAATCCAACATCCTACCAGAGACCAAGGAGAAAGAATGTAGAGAGCTGTCCTCAGATCTTCACCTGCATACTGTTGCATGCATATACCAACAGTAAATTAAGAGAAACAACAACAGCAACAACAGAGAAATTAGTATTATACTGACAATGATGCACTAGAGATTATCCATGTGAAAGTTTTCTTTAAAATGAAGTGCTAGAAACATACAGGTACAAATATGTGAGTAATTAGTATGCATCCCTTCACCAGATGACAAGGATGGCATATCTTGTCTTGCTTTACGTGTATCATAGAAATCTACATTCCAGATCAATTCTCACTTCCTTGTTTGTGAGGTTTGGAACATACTTATTTCTCCATTTACTTTAAAAATTTGCCTTATAGTTAATGTAATTTTAGAGATATATCCTTTAGAATCCTTATGTGTGAATTACAAATGAATAATGGTAGACTTAGATTTAAATTCAATTCATTGTAGGCATTTCAGAAATCCAAATATCACCACTAAATTCTCATGAATTCAATGTATTAGTCTATATTGTCTAGGATTAATTGAATCTCCACAATCCATCAATTGATATTATTGATCCTTTTTTTTCCCATAAGCCTAGGTTATTTATATGCATTTGCATGACTTTATGTTAATAAATTTGTGTGTTTTTCTATCATACACACTAGTTTATTAGCAATGAATACTGACAGTTTGAACCGGGAATTTTGAAGAGGGGTGTATGGTATACTTAGGAGCATGCCCAGCTTCTGCCCACTAGATGCCAGTAGTACATTCACAAAATTGAGAACAACAAAATGTCTCTACTAGATTGCAGAAGGCCTCTAGGGATAGGGGTAGACTTCCTTTTGAATTACTGATTTATACAGAAAACTCACATGTTTTTTATTAGCAACACTAATAAATCCTCAAATGTGAGTTCATCAGAGTAAAGGATGACAGGTGATAGCACAGGACAGCCAGTAGCACACAATCCTACCCTCCCCTTTTCACCACTGCCAACCCAACAGTAAACACTGTTATCAATTTTAAGGTTGTAGATTTGTTTTGTTTCTTCCACATATATAAATGGATTTACACAAAATTTAATTTTGTTGCTTTTACTCAGTCTTACTTTTAAAAGATTTTTTTCATATTGACTTAGTGATAATTCTCCCATTTTAAACAGCATATGGCATAATTCACTCATTACAATGTTGGGGAAAATTTGGACTTTTAATTTGTATTTGAGGGCATGTTTTAATCCAATGCATTTATTTTATAATCGTTTACTATTTAATGTGTTATTTTTTCTGACATAGATTTTTAAAGAATTTGTATATTTCCTCTTATTTCTGAAGTATATTGATGGAATAGTTTTTCAAAATACTACAAATTAAGATTTTAATTACCATAAACTGTGGAATTATGTCCACTATTCCATTTCTGGTACTAGAAAATTATCTATTATGATACTATCTTGAACATAATTTTGTTATTTCATAAGTATTTGGAACTTCAATTTTCCTAAATTAGTAGAGGGTATTTTTGTTTTGACGGGATTTTGAATGTATTTTGTGCTATGATGAGATTTCCTTTAGTAAAAAGGAATTATGTGAAACTAAAGAAATCATGGATATAATGTTTTTAAATAGGTGTTCTATTAGCTTCAATGTTCTTACAACACCAACTAGATAAGATTAATGTCTTGTCATGGGTTGATCTAAAGCTGCTTGTATTCTAATGCTAATTTGGGGCTCCCAAATGCTGTTTGCTACAAGATGACAAAGTAAGATACTGAGTGTCCCTGCCCCCAGTTGATTGTGATTGGTAAATAAAGATGCCAACAGCTAATAGCTGGGGAGAAGATGAATAGTTGTGGTTTAGTTTTGGTGAGTTTAGAGGAAGGAGCAGGGAAGAAGAAAGAAGAAGCTGCCATGAAATCGAAGAAGGTTCAGAAGAAGAGAAAGGAGAGCTGCTATGAGTTAGCTGAGCCATAAAAATGTGTGCTGGCCAAATGGAGCTAGGAGCAGCCCAGATGAAACATAGTAAGTAATAACTTGGGTTATGGGGAGGAAAACAGATTCTAACAGCAAGGAGGGTAAGTAGCCACCCAGCTATTGTGCTGCTTAAGACATACTAAAATATAAAGGTTGTAGGTGTGCCTTTCATCTGGAAGAAACCCCACAGTGGGTTGTTTTTTGTTTGTTTGCTTCTTTCTTTGTTTTTTAAATAATGATCTACAACACTGTCTACTTCTTTTTCTTTGTTTTGTTTGGATCTACGTATTAGGCTCATTAATTTTTATGTAAATATTAATCTATTTTTCCTTTCCAGCCATAATTACATAGTTTTCCTTGTCTCCTGTAAATAAAGCATTTTTGCTCTTAATTTTTGCTATGTCTTATACTCTTTCCACAATCTCTTCTGCAATGTTCCCTGAGCTTAGGTGAGACTCCTTTGATAATTGGATTTGCATGTTCCTAGTTGGACAGAGTTTTCTGCAGTCTTTTATTCTGTGCAGCTCGTCTAATTGTAGGCATCTGGGTCAATCACAGTCTACTACAAAGACAAGCTTCTTAGATGACAGTTGAAAATGCATTGGACCATGGTCATTAGAAGTTGGTTTAATACTGTACTGTTTAGCATCATTATAGCAGGAAGCTCTAAGTGACAGTCGTTGTTCTGTTCAGTCAAAAGCTTTTGACACTGTAATAGTGCCACATATAGGTTTTACATTTTGGAAGTGAACGTAAATATACTCAGAAATTGTTGGTTAATCCCATATAATCATGAAACTAATGCCCCAGTGGGCATGTCTTATCAGGCAAGTCATTACTGTAACTGATAGAATACACAGATGTGTTTTATGGTTGACTACATTTTTTTTTGGTAGGTTACATAGCTCCTTTCAGCACTAAAAATACTAACTAGAAAAGATGACATTTTGGGGTATATACAGAGTTGATTTTCTTATGACTCAAGCATGTGATGTCAGTTATGGAAGGAAAATAAAAGCAATGCCAATTATCTGTAATGTTTAAGAGCCAGTAGGAGTTCACTGGTCAACAGTTTCAAAACAAGCAAGTCAAACTTGACACTGCATTTTTTTTTGTTGTTGTTGTTCTTCATGTTGAATTTTCCTGCGCATTGTTTCTCTACTATAGGTGTAACTCCATTTTAACATAGTCTTTCTCTATATATCTAACTCTGTGTCTGTCTCTTTATGTCTGTCTCTGTCTCACGGTCTCATTGCTCTCTCAATATATATGCACAAACATATATATGTGCATATTTATATGTGTATGCTCTTAGTTGTGGTATTCTTAGGACTGCTATTTTATTTTATTTTATTTTACTGGTTATTTTATTTATTTTCCTTTCAAATGTTATTCTCCTTTCTGGCTTCCCTTCCACAAATCCCCTCTCCAATCCCCCCTCCCTCCTACTTCTATGAGGGTGCTCTGCCACCCACCCACCTCCTCCTGTCTCACTGCCCTAGCATTCCCCTATGCTGGGGCATTAAGCCTTCACAAGACTAAGGTCCTCCCTCCCATTGATGTCAGATAAGGCCATCCTCTGCTACATATGCAGCTGGAACCATGAGTCCCTCCATGTGTACTCTTTCTTTGGTGGTTTAGTCCTTGGACACTGTGGGGAATGTGGTTATTTGATATTGTCATTCTTCCTATGGGGTTGCAAACCCCTTTAGCTCCTTCAGTCCTTCCCCTCACTCCTCCATTGGGGTCCCAGTGCTCAGTCTTATGGTTTGCTGCCATCTGCATCTGTATTGGTTAGGCTCTGGCAGAGCCTCTTATGAGACAGTTATATCAGGCTCCTGTCAGCAAGCACTTCTTGGCATCACCAATAATGTCTGGCTTTGGTAGCTGCATATGGGATGGATCCCCAGGTGGGACTGTCTTTGGATGGCCTTTCTTCAGTCTCTGCTCCACTCTTTGTCCCTGTATCTCCTTTAGACTTGAACAATTCTGGGTTAATATTTTTGAGATGGGGACCCCATCCCTCAACTGACAGCCATGCCTAACCTCTGAATATGATCACTACAGGTTCTCTCTCTTCCCTTGTTGGGTGTTTCAGCTAATGTTATTCCCATTGGGTCCTGCTGTTTTAAATAGTGCATACTTATTTGACTACATGCTCTCTAGCTGTTCTGCTTCATTAACTCATCCTGGTTGCTCAGCACGTTGAAATTTTCATCTATTATTTCCTGTTTCTTAAGACTGAAAAAAAGATGTATCAATGTTTACACCTCTTGTATTTAGTTATCTGCCTCCTGTCTGTTTAAAAAAAAATAAGAAAAACAAAAACAAAAAAATTAACCAAATCTCACATGGGAAAAGCCACTCTTGCAGGCTGTTTCAGTACTTTCATATGTCTTACTTACTTTCTTTGACATTTTACTTATAAAAATGCTTGCTTCTTGCATGTTTCTGACCATTAATTATTTTAAGAGTCACTATATATTTAAAACTTAACTTGATTTTAATTTTAATCTAGTTTTTAATTTTTAAAATGATGATTTCATTATAGACTAGTTCTTGCCAGAAAAATGAACTTTAGGACCTCTAGAATGTAAGTTTGCTTAGTAATACTTAAGGAAAGCCAGGGTATGAAGTAGTACTAAATGTGTTAAGTATCAGTGGCATAAGACAAGTAAATATGACCGCATATTGGTAAAATATTCAGGATAACAATTCTCTAAGCAGTGAACAGAATCTGGGCCACAATATTAACATATATTCAGGGAAATCCCATAATTTTCCAAATCGATATATTGTAGTGAAGTGAATTATGTAAACTTCAAATTTGAAAGCAAAGCTTAACATATATTTGTTTAGCTCACTAAACAGAAGTAAAAGCCTGGAAATAACTGGAAAGGATGTAAGAAAATCCAAGGAAACACATCAGATACATCAGACATCTGTCACATACAGAATTAGCACGACAAAATATATTAGTTACACAAATCATGTATGTAAGAAATATTGAAATAAGGATGTAGATGTTAAGATCAGTAAAATTGCCATGATGATTTTAATGAATTAGATAAAACAATAAAAACATGTTCCTTTTGGTAGAATAGGAAATATGATCAAACTGAAGAACTCAAGGATGTCTTTGAACCTTTATTTTCTAGGACATGTTGAATCAACTACTAATTTTGTTGTTGTTGTTGCTGTTGTTGTTTGTTTTTTGAGACGGGGTTTCTCTGTGTAGCCCTGGCTGTCCTGGAACTCACTCTGTAAACCAGGCTGGCCTCGAACTCAGAAATCGGCCAGCCTCTGCCTCCCAAGTGCTGGGATTTGTAGTCTCCCCTCCCCTAGCCTGAAACCTGCTTGCTCAGGGGTGGAGCTTCCTGCTCATTCGTTCTGCCACGCCCACTGCTGGAACCTGCGGAGCCACACACGTGCACCTTTCTACTGGACCAGAGATTATTCGGCGGGAATCGGGTCCCCTCCCCCTTCCTTCATAACTAGTGTCGCAACAATAAAATTTGAGCTTTGATCAGAATGAATTTGTCTTAGCTCCGTTTCTTCTTTCGCCCCATCTAGATTCCTCTCTTACAGCTCGAGTGGCCTTCTCAGTCGAACCGTTCACGTTGCGAGCTGCTGGCGGCTGCAACAGGGATTAAAGGCGTGTGCCACCTCCGCCCGGTGAATCAACTACTTATGATACAATGCATTCATAAAAATTGGAGTTCTAAATAAAATAAGAGTTAAATATTAAATAACTCTTATAGATGTTGTTTATGGAATACAAAGATCTTTTGCTTTTGTATTATATGTTTTAGAAAGCTAGAAAAATTTTTACATTGTTGTTGTTTCTGGACAAGCATCAGAACTCATGATGGTAAAATATTGAGTGAGATAACCCAGAAAAAGAGAGATCTTTCCTCTATGTTCTCTCTTCTCTATAGCTCCTAAGATCCAAATCTTTGAAAGAGAGTAGAAAACCTGGAGTAACTACAACACCAGGAAAAAAAAATACTGTGGGGAGAAGCGATAGAAAGAGGTATAAAGGGATATAAGTTATATGAAAAAAAAGAAATAAGAGAAATGGGAGTTTGCCACGAACTGGGCCTAGTCAGTCCCCCTCAATCCATGGGAACCAGGAGTTCCAGCAGATGGGCATAGAGTCGGCAGGAATTTATAGACAGACACAGACATGAGAGAGTGTGCTGGATCTGAATGTATTTTGTCAAACCGAGCATCAGACTTTTTATACAGAAGAAAATAGGGAAGTTAGGTGACACACCGGCAAGGTACAATGAGGTTACCGGATTCTTACATAAAACAGAGGAATGCAAAGTCAAGAACTGGCAGAAACCAGCTGGGATAAAATTCGAAGTTAACAACTGGGATCAAAAAGCAGCCCCACCTTAGGTCAGCTTAATCTTAGAAGCCAGGGGCAAGGTCTTTGTGCCCTTGCCATAGTTCCTATTCTAGTCTATTGTATAGTCCACCTTTCCCCTAGGCCATTGCAAATTCCTGTGTATGGGTGTAACTCAGCTATCTATAATTCTAAGTATCTACTCTGGTTCCTCGCTAGACCACAACCTTCTTCTTCCTAGATAATGGTAAATTCCTGTGTAGGGCAGTGACTTAGCTACCCATGCCCAGGGTCGGCTCAAGGACTGACTGCCTAGGACTGGTGAAGAATCTAACTTAGCTATATGTCAAAAAAATCAATCCTTAGAGGCTCTTATAATAAAGCAATATTAAGGGAAAACACACAGATCTGTTTACCAACTAAAGCAAGGACATTGGAGCATTAGTTATACAGGATGCCACGGTTCCAGGAGACTAAATTTCTGTGAACTTTTTGCCTCAGGTCAGCGCCCAGGTTTTTGGGGCCAGTTGAGCATGTTACTACTGGAGTGGATTGTAGCAGGAGTTGCTAGGTAGGATTCCAAAGGTGGGAAGTAGCAAATAGTCTTGTGAAGTAACTATGTCTATAAACCGTAGTGACCAACATGTCAACGTATCTGTAAAGATGTACTCATGATGCAGATACCTTGGCAGTAGCTAACACCTGTTTAATTAGATATAAGGCTCATGGAACAAGAGGTAAATCTTGCTTAGTACTGGAAACCTAGTTAGTTATTCAGGACTAGTTATGACAGTGATCTTAGAAAATTAACCTACAACCACAGCTTCTCTAAACCGGCATAATTCCTAGCTGTGTTTTAAATACTTATCTTCATACTGACAGATAAGTGTAGATATCTCTCTTTTCTTCACAACAGTAGGCAGCCATTACAGAAAATTACCACTAGCCAAAATTTAGAGAACAACTCATTTTTTTTTCCCCAGACTGGATGCATCTATCTATAACAAAACTTCTGCACCTTAGGAACTAGAAAAATTATGGCCGATTATGTGGTGGAAAAATTGTAAAAGCCAGAGGATCATCAAGCATGCTGTGAGTTAGTGACTCTGAGAAATAACAGAGAAAATATATCCATAGTACTTCAACAATATGGCTGAGTAAAGAGGACTGCAACATGGGAAGCACCAATAGACATGTCATTATATAACACAGAAATCTGATGTTGCTCCACCAAAAAGTACAGGGATCTGAGAATTTCTGAAAGAGGAAGAATTACTCTTCTTGGGAATGAACCCCCTAATCTTTTATGTAAGTACAGTGGACACCAGTGATATTATATACATTTAAGCAACCCCGAATCACTTAGAAGTTTGGATTTATATATGTATGCATTTCTTACTGATTTTTCAAAACCTACTCTAATAAGGGTTCTCAAATGCTTCTCTCCCCCTTATCCCACCATCCAAAGGCAAGTGAGGAAAGATGGTAAATAGGACAAGGGTGTTGTAGACCTGTTTGGGGCAATTCCAATCTCTACTGACAGGATACCACCAGTCCAATTCAGTAGTGTCAGGATTCCAAACATGAATCAGCAGTGAAAGCATGATCCAGCAGAAACAACCAGGAGTCAGCGGGAGCAACAGAATCAGCCATGTACTCAGGAGGAAATCTCTGCTGTGCCTCTCTCAACAAAGTAAATATGTAAGACCAATGAAGCATTGTAAGGCTAGCTATACAATCATCCCACTTCTGTCTATTCAGTCCTACTTATAATCCCTCCAAATATCACATATTCTCTCATGGGTCTTCCTTGAGCAAGATGTCACATGAATCTGCTTTAGCAAAACATCATGAGAGTTTGTGTCACATGACATAACCATAATTTTCCACTCCAACTTCTACCTATATGTATCAATCAAAGCAAAAAAAAAAAAAAAAAAAGAGGTTGGGAATTTATGAGGAAGTGATTAGGGTACATGGAATGGATTGATGGAGGGGAACAAAAGAATAAGTTATATTTTAATTTAAAATGATATATATGTGTGTGTGATGGTTTGTATATCCTTGTACCAGGGAGTGGCACCATCTGGAGGTGTGGCCTTGTTGGAATAGGTGTGACCTGGTTGGAATGGGTGTGTCACTGTGGGTGTGGGCATAAGATCCTCACCCTAGTTGCCTGGAAGTCAGTCTTCCACTAGCCGCCTTTGGAATGAAGACATAGAACTCTCAGCTCCTCCTGTGCCATGCCTGCCTGGATACTGCCATGCTCCCTCTTTGATGATAATGGACTGAACCTCTGAACCTGTAAGCCAGCCCCAATTAAATGTTGTTTTTTATAAGACTTGCCTTGGTCATGGTGTCTGTTCACAGCAGTAAAACCCTAACTAAGACAATATGCATATGTATTTAGAAAACAACTTAATGACACCGGAGAAAAGTCAGTGGTTAAGAGCCTTTTTCTGTTCTTGGAGAGGATGCAGGTTTAGTTGCTTGCTTCCCCATGGCAGTATGCAACCATCTGTAACTCCAGGTTCAGGGTAACCAACTCATTTTTCTGCTATCTCTGTTTACCAATGCTTGTTGTACATATACATATACAGATAAACAGTCATGCACACATAATTTTCTTAAAGTCAGCAACATTGTAAAAACAGAAAATGGCCTAATGTCATGCATAATAATTAATGTAACTTTTATATGAAATTTAGTACTTCAATGTAGTATTTAAAATATTTGAACAGATGACATTCAGTAAATTCCTTAAATTCCTTTTTGTGAGCTCTTTTTCTTTTTTAGGTGTCATATTTTTATTAAAAATAGGTTTTCTTTCATTCAATACATTTTGAAACTGTTTTTTCTCCCACCACTTCTGATTCTCCCCCACCTCTCCTGTTAACCAGATACATCTCCCTATGTTTCCTCTTCTGAAAAAAAAGAAGGTATCCAAGAGTAAACATTCAAGCAGGACAAAACAAAATACATTAAATGAAAGTAAAAGTCCTAATTTTGAGTCTACACAAGGCAGCCCAATGGGAGAAAAAGAGTCCCAAGAGCAGGCAAAGGAGTCAGAGACACACCCACTCCCATTCTTAGGCGTCCCACAAAACCACCGCTTTTATAAAATATGTGCAGAGGACTTAGTGCAGACCCATGTGGGCCCCAAACTTGCTACTTTAGTCTCTAAGCCGATGTAAGCCTTTCTTAGTTTATTTGGTGGGACATATACTCCTGGTGTCCTCCATCTCATCTGACTACTATAGTCTACCCCTCCATGGGGTTCCCTGTAAATTCTTTTTAATTCAGTGTAATATGACAATTTTCAAGAGTGATGAAATAGTATTGTATACCACTAATATGTCCTTTCAAGAAAAAGGAACAGATAATCATGTATAATCTAATCATTCATACATGGAAACCCTTTACTTCCAATGATGTTTTTGCCCTGTCAATTTTTATGTGTGGTTCATAGCCCAGTTGAGTTATTGTTTTAAACTTTAATGATGTTTCAAAAATCTAGTCATTCTGATATCATCAGTAATTTTTTACAAACTTACAGTACTTTTTCCTCAAATGTAATTCACATTTAGAGGAGATTTCTTTGAAGTAAATGGCAAAAAAAATCTTTATTCATTCATTGTTTATATGTTGTCTCCTGAATATCATACTGCTGCATCAATATAATTCCCTGCATCATATACTATAGAGGTACATATTCTTAGATAAGTGAAGAGGGGCATAATACCCTGGATTGTTTTAAAGTCCTTCAATGACTATATACTTAAAACATATGTACATATTTTCTGTTAAATTTAAGTTACACAAATTATTTAACTGAAGAATAATTAATTCCCTTACTTGTCAATGAGCTATAAAAAGAAAAAAAGCAAAACAAAACAATCCAATCATCTAAGTGGATTGAAAGTGTGTTCTTCATATGAGGAGTTTTAAATCTTTATGATATTTAATAATAACTGTTTATCAAATTGGTATATATTTGCATTAAAATTTGGACACATATATGTGAAAATAAGAAAGAAACATAGAAATATTGGCTTATTACATAGTAGTAATTGAGTATTTATTTTAAAAACTTGTAATTCGCTGCCTGTGTATGATGCACAAATGTTTTAAGCTTCAAATACAGTTATAAATTCTAAAGATAAGATAATAAGAAAACATTTTGCATATTAGTTTACGAAGCTAAGACTTTCAGGGCTCATGAGAATAGCAGTTGTGTTAAGCATGAGATTTGTACTATAAAATAAAAGGGGAAGAACGAGGGTCATAATAATTGGAAGCATGTAATAAAACTGGCATGATGCTATGTTTATGTCTAATGCAGGGTGTCACCTTACCCCTTATCACACAAAATCATAAACTCAGTTGTTCCAGTCTACCATTTCTTAGTTGTTACTCTGGTCACATTTTCCACCCTTAATCTTAGTCTTTGAATCTTTAAAAAAAAAAAAAATCTGCAGAGCACTAATTATTTAACCTTGCCTCCTACCTACATTCCCTCTTTCTTCTGAGGTTTCTTAAGGGCTATAATGAGCTGTCCCCACACAAACAGGCCAAATTAGTGGATAATTACTGCTGGGCCTGTGAATGTTCTCACTCCCCCTTTCTTACAGTTTCACAACATTACCAGAATGGTCTATCGCCTCCCTACCAATTAGGAACAATTACTACTTTATAACATTAGTGGTGGCAGGCTTATTATGTTGGATGGTATGTAAAAGTAAGACTGGAGAAGAGGAGAAGGGAAAGGCCAAAGGTCATTTTCATAGAACAGCGTTTTCAGATTTACAGCCTCAAAGACTTATAGTGCTGTTCTGAGATGAAAGTGAAATTCTGTATAGTCATTGTATAGCCAAAGCTGTGGCTTTCTTCTTTTACATAAGATAATTCATTTTGATGGCTTCAGTTTTCAAACTGAAGACAATGACTCTTCATTGTGCTACTTGAGGAAAATATTTTTAATTGCTTTTGTAAAGATGCCGTATTAGAGATAATATCTGTGGCATCTAGATTTAGTCTCCTAAGCATTGCCATCAGTGTGGCCCAGAAGAATGAAGAACATTTTACTCAATATATGCTTTATTCATGATTAATCTCCATATCTATTCAGAGTGAGGAGGGCTGAAAGAATTAAAGAATATATATATGTATGTATGTATATATATACACACATATGTTCTACCACACATGACTTTAGAACTAAGACTAAGATGGCTTCCAACACACCAGTGAGACAGCAAAAAGGAACCTAGGCCAGGGCAGTGGCATCTTCACTAAGCCCTCACAGGTTACAGTCTACCCCCTACCCCCATCACTCCCCCCCCCACACACACAGATACGCTTCTTTGCTACCTCATTTGACAGGTCTTTTATTGGATCATAGTGGTGGTGTGGTAAGATATGATTGGCCAAGGATTTAGTTGCTTAGGATTGGCACAAACACTGTAGGGGCTAGGCAATAAACTCACATCTGTACTTGACACTAGTTTACAGAGTCTGATTTTTCTGGGAATCCTCAAATGACTTCATTACCTCACATTCCCCATTCTTGGTACTGTTCCCACAATAAAAGACTAATTTACTTAAGCTTATGAATACAGTTTCCAATATCAGGAAAAAAACGGGGAGGACTTTCTTGGTCCTGCATGTGTGTGCTTTGTTTTATTTCAAAAATATTTGAGGAAAATGATGGAACATAATTATTATGGCCTTAATGTCCATTTTAGTTCTTGGCCCCCGGTGAAGCTCTATTGGATTGTCTGAGCACATAGTCTTAAACCTTTCTTTTAAATATCATCTTGATTGGCCTGTTTATTTATTCTTCAAAGAAAAGAGACCTTATGGAGATAGAATGGAGAAGGAACTGTATCTTTAATATTTATTAGAAACAAAATGGGAATATTTTACAGATACCAGAAATGATGCGTTCTAGCATGGGATTGGTAAAGAAAAGTTGACTGTTGTACCATAAAGCATTAATCATTATTGCTGTAATTATTGAATGGTGGAAACCTGTGGTCAAATTTTTAGTTTTTCAATTGTCTGTGAGATAAATACTACATAGACATTATGAAGATAAAAATATATAGTCAGATACAGACATGAATAGACCTACATTATAAACCATACATGTAAAATGTCTGGTAATTTTAAGGAGAGAAAGTTCACAGTTGTACATCATTTTTTTTTTCAGAATAACATTTGGGTAATTTTGAAGTCATTTTAAAAAAAAAGAAAAATGCAATTAAATATAAGGCAAGAATTTAAAAATGTGTAAATATTAAAGGTGTATATTACCTTCAAAAATTAGTAGGTAAAGTATGTAACTTTTATGTTGGATGAGAAAAATGGAAAATAAGAATACAAATAGTAGATTGACGTAGGGGAACATGAGTAAATGGCTTAATTACTTCCAGTGAATTAAATATCGAAGTTTTATCTCATGTGGAAAATGGTCAAAAATAATCTAGTATGAAAAAAGTTAAATGATCTAGCATTTACTGACAAGCAACCTCAAGTAAAATACCAACATCTCTTCTCTTCTCTTCTCTTCTCTTCTCTTCTCTTCTCTTCTCTTCTCTTCTCTTCTCTTCTCTTCTCTTCTCTTCTCTTCTCTTCTCTTCTCTTCTTCTCCTCCTCCTCCTCCTCCTCCTCCTCCTCCTCCTCCTCCTCCTCCTCCTCCTTCTTCTTCTAACTTAATATCTGGGTGTATTGAACTAATATGCAATTTAGTTGTTCAATAAAAAGCATGAAAGAAACAATATGTTTTTTATAATACAGGGCAAGTATTTTGAAAATTTTTAAACAGTGTCAATTCAATGTTCATGATCAAAAAATTGTCCCACTAAAAATTGATTAAATCCAAGATACAGTGTGTAGTAGTCAGTTTAGAAGTTGTGTACTTCATGTCATGTGAACTGTGAAAAATGGACACCAAAAATGCAGAACATAGGCGGAAGTATAGAAAATATTTTATAAATAAAAAATAAATTCAAATAGTAGCAAGGTTTTTATATGTCAACTGTTATACCTTATTTAATATTGTAAATGTTGAACGTATTTTATCACTCAAATTGTGAACAATTAATCAAGGATCCAGATTCTGACGAATGCATTATGATGTAAGGTAACTAGGACATAGTTAAAATTAGTAGCAAATGTTCTTCAAAATGCAAAACAATGTATTTTTATGTATGAAGATATTTTCTTCATTTACATTTCAAATGCTATCCCCAAAGCCTCCATACACTTTGCCCGCCCTGCCCCCCAACCCACCCACTCCTGCTTCCTGGCCTGGAATCCCCCTGTACTGGGGCATATATACTCTTCGCAAGACCAAGGGCCTGTCCTCCCAATGGTGGCCAACTATGCCATCTTCTGCTACATATGTAGTTAGAGACATGAGCTCTGGGGATAGTGGTTAGTTCATATTGTTGTTCCTCCTATAGGGATGCAGACCCCTTTAGCTCCTTGGGTACTTTCTCTAGCTCCTCCATTGGGGTCCCTGTGTTCCATCCAATAGATGACTGTGAGCATCCACTTCTGTATTGGCTTGACACTGGCATAGCCTCACAAAATCAGCAAAATCTTTCTGGCATATGCAATAGTGTCTGGGTTTGGTGACGGTTTATGGGATGGATCTACGGGTAGGGGAGTCTCTGGATGGTCCTTCCTTCCATCTCAGCTCCAAATTTTGTTTCTGTAACTCCCTTCAGGGGTATTTTGTTCCCCATTCTAAGAAGGGATGAAGTATCCACACTTTGGTCATCCTTCTTGAGTTTCATGTGCTTTACAAATTGTATCTTGAGTACTCTAAGTTTCTGGGCTAATATCTACTTATCAGTGAGTGCATATCATGTGAGTTCCTTTGTGATTGGGTTACCTCACTCAGAATGTTATCCTTCAGATCCATCCATTTGCCTAAGAATTTCATAAATTCATTGTATTTAATAGCTGAGTAGTACTCCATTGTGTAATTGTATCACATTTTCTGAATCCATTCATCTGCTGAGGGACATCTGAGTTCTTTCCACTGGCTATTATAAATAAAGCTGTTATGAACATAGTGGAGCATGTGTCCTTATAAGTTGGAATACCTTCTGGCATATGCCCAGGAGAGGTATTGTGGATCCTCTGGTAGTAATATGTCACATTTTCTTAGGACCCTCCAAACTGATTTCCAGAGTGCTTGTATCAGCTTGCAATCCCACCAACGCATTGGCTGTCACTGGAATTTTTGATCTTAGCAATTCTGACTGGTGTGAGGTGGAATCTCAGGGTTGTTTTGATTTGCATTTCCCTGATGATTAAAGATGTTGAACATTTTGTCAGGTGCTTCTCAGCCATTCCGTATTCCTCAGCTGAGAATTCTTTGCTTGGCTCTGTACCCCATTTTTAATGGAGTTATTTGATTTTCTGGAGTCCAGCTTCTTGAGTTCCTTTTATATATTGGATATAAGTCTCCTATTGAATTTAAGGTTGGTAAGGATCCTTTCCCTATCTGTTGGTGGCCTTTTTGTCTTATTGACAGTGTCTTTTGCCTTACAGAAGCTTTGCAATTCTATGAGGTCCCATTTGTCGATTCTTGATCTTATAGCACAAGCCATTGCTGATCTGTTCAGGAATTTTTCCACTGTGCCCATATCTTTGAGACTTTCCCCACTTTCTCACCTATGAGTTTTAGTGTCTCTAGTTTTATGTGGAGTTCCTTGATCCACTTAGATTTGAGCTTTGCACATGAAGATAAAAATGGATCAATTTGCATTCGTCTACATGATAACTGTCAGTTGAGCCAGCGCTATTTGTTGAAAATGCTGTCTTTTTTCCACTGGATGTTTTTAGATCCTTTGTCAAAGATCAAGTGACCATATGTGTCTGGGTTCATTTCTGGGTCTTCAGTTCTATTCCATTGATCTATCTGTCTGTCGCTTTACCCAAACCATGCAGTTTTTATTGCAATTTCTCTGTAGTTCAGCTTGAGGTCAGGCACAGTGATTCCCGGAGAGGTTCTTTTATCATTGGAAAGAGTTTTTGCTATCCTAGGTTTTTTGTGATTTCAGATGAATTTGCAAATTGCCCTTTTAACTTGGTGAAGAATTGAGTTGAACTTCTGATGGGGATTGCATTGAATCTGTAGATTGATTTCAGCAAGATAGCCATTTTTGCTATACTAATCCTGCCAAATCATGAGCATGGGGGTTCTTTCCATCTTCTGATATCTTTGATTTCTTTCTTCAGATGCTTGAAGTTCTTATCATACAGATCTTCCACTTCCTTAGTTAGAGTCACGCCAAGGTATTTTATATTATTTGCAACTATTGTGAAGGGTGTTGTTTCCCTAATTTCTTTCTCAGCCTGCTTATGCTTTCTGTAGAAAAGGCCACTGATTTGCTTGAGTTAATTTTATATCCAGATACTACAGTGAAGCTTTTTATCAGATTTAGGAGTTCTCTGGGTGGATTCTTGGTGTCACTTATATATACTATCATATCATCTGCAAATACTGATATTTTGACTTCTTCCTTTCCCATTAGTATCCACTTGATCTCATTTAGTGTCTAATTGCTTTGGCTAGGACTTCAAGTACTGTATTGAATAGGTAAGGAGAAAATGGAAAGCCTTTTCTAGTCCCTGATTTTAGTGGGATTGGTTCAAGTTTCTCTCCATTTAGTTTGATGTTGGCTACTGGTTTGCTGTATATTGCTTTTATTATGTTTAGGTATGGGCCTTGAATTCTAGATCTTTCCAAGACTTGTATCATGAATGGGTGTTAGATTTTGTCAAATGCTTATAGCAAGATGACCATGTGGGTTTTGTCTTTGAGTTCGTTTATATAGTGGATTATGTTGATGGATTCCAATATATTAAACCATCCCTGCATTCCTGGGGTGAAGCCTACTCAATCATGATGGGGGAACGTTTTGATGTGTTCTTGGATTCAGTTTGGTAGAATTTTATTGAGTATTATCGCATTGATATTCATAAGGGATATTGATCTGAAGTTCTCTTTCTTTGTTGGGTCTTTATGTGGGTGTCAGAGTAATTGTAGCTTCATAGAATGAATTGGGTAGAGTTCCTTCTGTTTCTATTTTATGGAATAGTTTGAGGAAAATAGGAATTAGGTCTTCTTTGAAGGTCTGATAGAACTCTGCACTAAACTCATCTGGTACTGGGCTTTTGTTGGTTGGGAGATTATTAATGACTGCTTCTATATCTTTAGGAGAAATAGGACTGTTTAGATTATTAATCTGATCCTGATTTAATTTTGCTACCTGGTATCTGTCTAGGAAATTGTCCATTTCATCCAGGATTTCCAGGGTTTTTTTTTTTTTTTGGTGTATAACCTTTTATAGTAGGATCTGATGATGTTTTGGATTTCCTCCTGTTCTGTTGTTATGTCTCCCTTTTCATTTCTGATTTTGTTATTAGGATACTGTCGCTGTGCCCTCTAGTTAGTGTAAGGGTTTATCTATCTTGTTGATTTTCTCAAAGAACCAGCTCTTGATTTTGTTGATTCTTTGTATAGTTCTTTTTGTTGCCACTTGGTTGATTTCAGCCCTAAGTTTATTTTCTGCAGTCTACTCCTCTTGGATGAATTTGCTAACCTTTGTTCTAGTGTTTTAGGTGTACTGTCAAGCTGCTAGTGTATGCGCTCACTAATTTCTTTTTGGCGGCACTGAAAGTTATGAGTTTTCCTCCTAGGAATGCATTCATTGTGTCCCATAAGTTTGGGTATGTTGTGGCTTCATTTTCATTAAACTTTAATATGTCTTTAATCTTTCTTTATATCTTCCTTGACCAAGTTACCATTGACTGAAGTGTTGTTCAGCTTCAACTTGAATGTTGGCTTTCTATTATTTATGTTGTTATTGAAGACTAGCCTTAGTCCGTGGTCATCTGATAGGATGCATGGGATAATTTCAATATTTTATATTTGTTGAGGCCTGTTTTGTGACCAATTATATGGTCAATTTTGGAGAAGGTACCATGACTTGCTGAGAAGAAGGCAAATCCTTTTATTTTAGGATAAAAGTTTCTGTAGATATCTGTTAAACACATTTGTTTCATAACTTCTGTTAGTTTCACTGTGTCTCTGTTTAGTTTCTGTTTCTAGGATTTGTCCATTGATGAGAGTGGGATGTTGAAGTCTCCCACTAGTATTGTGTGAGGTGTAGTGTGTGGTTTGAGCTTACTAGAGTTCCCTTAATGAATTTGGATGCCCTTACATTTGGAGCATACATATTCAGAATTGAGATTTCATCGTGGTTGGTTTTAACTTTGATGAGTATGAAGTACCCCTCCTTGTCTTTTTTCATAACTATGTGTTGGAAGTCAATTTTACTCAATATTAGAATGGCTACTCCAGCTTGTTTCTTTGGACTGTTTCCTTGAAAAAAATAGTTTTCCAGCCTTTTACTCTGAGGTAGTATCTGTCTTTTCCCCCGAAATTGGTTTCCTGTATGCAGCAAAATGGTGGGTCCTATTTATGTAGCCAGTCTGTTAGTCTATATCTTTTTATTCAGGAATCGAGTCCATTGATATTAAGAGACAATAATGAAAATTTATTGTTGCTTCTTCTTATTTTTATTGTTAGAGTTGGGATTCTTTTTTAGCAGCTATCTTCTTTTAGGTTTGTTGGAGGATTAATTTCTTGCTTTTCCTAGGGCATAATTTCCCTCCTTGTATTAGTGTTTTTCTTTATTATCCTTTAAAGGTAAAGATATTGTAGAATGATATCATGGAAAGATATTGTATGAATTTGGTTTTGTCATGGAATACATTGGTTTCTCTGTTTATAGTAATTGAGAGTTTTACTTTGTATAGTAGCCTGGGTTGGCATTTTTGTTCTCTTATTGTCTATATAACATCTTTCCAGGAACTTCTGGCTTTCATAGTCTCTGTTGAAAAGTCTGGTGTAATTCTAATAGTTCTGCCTTTATATGTTACTTGACCTTTTTCCCCTCACTGCTTTTAATATTCCATCTTTATTTAGTATATTTGCTGTTCTGATTATTATGTGTGGAGACTCCTCTAGGGACATTGGAGCTCTCTGCTGAGTTCATGCCCAAGGTGGTGAAGGGCTGATTCTACCAGAACGAAGTTTCCTGTGTCCCTGTTCCATTTAACCCAAGCCCCTGGGTTCTTTTGAAATAGATGTTGTGGTCCATTCACCAGTGATCCCATGATCCTGGGTGTGCTAGGGCGCCTGCAGTGTGGAGAGTCCTCTGAGGTACTTGGGACCATCCACTGAGTTTTCTCCCAATTTGTCACAGGGCTGGCCAAGTGTTTTTTGTTTTTGTTTTTTCTAATGAGACCCAAAATTTATGCAGTTTAGTGAACTTACACAGTTAAAACTGGCATTTGAAATGGAAGCAGTGAAGTTTCACAGAAAGTTTTATGTGTAAAACATTTTATGTGCATATCCATCACTACCAAAAACAACCAATCCCCCTAAAAAGAGAGAAAGAAATATTAGGAAAACAATTAACTAAGCATCCTCATGTACATCCTCATGTATACCCTCATATACATCCTTATGCCTATCCGTATGTGCATCCTCATGTATATCATATTTTTTGTGGAGACTGAAAAACTAACCAGTTAAAAAGAAAGCAGGAAGGAGTTGGGGGTCAAGGAAGAAGTAAGTCGGTGTGCAACACTTTCTCTTGTCTAACTCTTTGGGTATAAAAATGCTCCAAGAATGGTTTCACATCCATCAGCAGACACTGTTGAAATCCATTCTTTTACTAAATGTTCCAGGGCATTGATCTTCCCAATTCCCTCTTTGGATGTGAAGTTAGAAGTTGCAACTCTACAGGAAGGTGACCTTTCCCCTTATCATCTCCACTCTGGATACCTTAAAATACACATGTGTATTTAAGGCACAATAAATTTGATTTTAAAAAATTATTAGATATTCTCTTTATTTACATTTCAAATATTATCCCCTTTCCTGGATTCCCCTCTGAAAATCCCCTATCTCCTCCTCTCTCTCCCTGCTCCCCAACCCACACTCTCCTGCTTCCTGGCCCTGACATTCCCCTATACTGAGGTATAGAACCTTCACAGGACCAAGGGCCTCTCTTCCCACTGATAACTTACTAGGACATCCTCTGCTACAAATGTAGCTTGAGATATGAGTCCTTCCATGTGTTTTCTTTGGTTGGTGGCTTAGTCCCTGGAAGCTAGGTGGGGGATGGGTGGTAGTGGATACTGGTTAGTTCATATTGTTGTTCCTCCTATGGGACTGCAAACCCCTTCAGCTCCTTGGGTACATTCTCTAGCTTCTTCATTGGGGACCCTGTGCTATGTCCAGTGGATATCTGTGGGCATTCACTTCTGTATTTTTCAGGCACTGGCAGAGCCTCACAGGAGTCAGCTATATCTGGCTCCTTTCAGCAAGCAATTGGCATCCACAATAGAGTCCGGGTTTGGTGGTTGTATAAGGGATGGATCCTCATGTGGGGCAGTCTTTGGATGGTCATTCCTTAAATCTCTGCTCCACACTTTGTCTCTGTAACTCCTCCCATGGGAATTTTGTTCCCCTTTCTAAGGTGGATTGAAGTATCCACACTTTGGTCTTTCTTCTTTTTGAGTTTCATGTGTTTTGCGAATTGTATCTTGGGTGTTCTGAACTTCTGGTCTAATATCCACGTATCAGTGAGTGCATATCATGTGTGTTCTTTTGTGATTGGGTTACTTCACTTAGGATGATATCCTCCAGATCCATCCATTTGCCTAAGAATTTCATAAATTCATTGCTTTTAATTGCTGTGTAGTACTACACTGCAAATGCACCACATTTTCTGTATCCGTTTCTCTGTTGAGGGATTCCTCTGGGTTTTTTCCTGCTTCTGGCTATTATAAGTAAGGCTGCTATGAATATAGTGGATCATGTATACTTATTACATATTGTAGCATCTTTTGGGTATATGCCTAGGAATGGTATTGCTGGATCTTCTGGTAATATTATGTCCAATTTTCTGATGAACCACCAAACTGATTTCCAGAGTTGTTATACCAGCATGCAATCCCACCAGCAATGGAGGAGTGTTCCTCTTTCTCCACATCCTATATCCCACCAGACCTCCCCATTCCCTGAGGCCTCCAGTCTCTTGAGGGTTAGGTGCATCTTCTCTGACTGAGTCCAGACCCAGCAGTTCTCTTCCATATATGTGTTGGGGGCCCCATATCAACTTGTTCATGCTGCCTTGTTGGAGGTCTAGTGTCTAAGTGATCTTGGAGTTCAAGTTTAGTTGAGACGGCTGCTCTTCCTACAGGGTCACCTTCCTCCTCAGCTTCTTCCAGCTTTTCCCTAATTCAAACACAGGGGTCAAAAACTTCTGTCCACTGGTTGGGTGTAAATATCTACCTCTGACTCTTTTAATTGCTTGTTGGGTCTTTCAGAGGGCAGTCATGATAGGCCCCTTTCTGTGAGCATACCATAGACTCAATAATAGTGTCAGGCCTTGAGGCCTCCCCTTGAGCTGGATCCCACTTTGGGCTGGTCACTGAGCCTCCTTTTCCACAGGCTTCTCTCCATTTCTATCCCTGCAGTTCTTTCAGACAGGAACAATTATGGGTCAGAGTTTTGGCTGTGGAATAGCAATCCCATCCTTACTTGATGGCCTGTCTTTCTGCTGGAGGTGGGCTCTAAAAGTTACCCCTTCTCACTGTAGGGCATTTCATCTAAGGTCCCTCCCTCCCTCCCTTTGAGTTCTGAGAGTTTCTGACCTACCATGTCACTGGTACATTCTGGAAGTTCACCCCACCTCCTACCTCCCAAGAATGCCTGTTTCCATTCTTTGAGCTGGACATTGGGGCTTCAGTCCTGTTCCCACCACCTGACCATGTTCCCCTCTTCCTCTTTCTGTCCCCTTATCCAACCTGCTCCTTCTCTTCCTACCCCTTACTATGATTACTATCTTCTCCCTCCCAAGTGAGACTGAAGCATCCTCACTTGGGCTTTTTGACTTGTGAACCATTTTTACTTCTGTGGACTTATTCTGTCCTTTTTTTTTTTTTTTTTTTTTTGCTAATATCCACATATTAGTAAGTACATAACATGCATGCCCTTTTGGGTCTGAGTTAGCTTCCTCAGGATGATATTTTCTAGTTCCATCCAGGTAAGGAACAAGATGTAAACAACATAAGGAAAAGATATCATGGATAGATGTAGCCATGGAAATCAAGCATAGAGTGTGAACTTTGAAGTAAGGTAAACGCCCGATGAAGTAATTATGATTGGCTAAGTGTAGCTTTAAATACCCCAGTCTAGCCACCGCAACTGACTCACTCCCGAAGTACCACAGAGATGCCATCGTGCTGAGAGAACGAGTCCACCAACCCGGGGTGCTCTTTCACCTACTCACACCCTCCAGCCTTACCATTCTAGTATCCCTCTACCAAAATGAACAAAATATTTCTTGTTCCTGTGCTTATACAATTTCTTCTGATGTAAACACTCCAATTTGTGAGATACATCCTCAGAGGCCTAGTAAATACCTGAAACTACAGACAGTACAGAACCATGAAGTATACATACACACACACACACACACACACACACACACACACACACACACACACACTTACACAGGCATACATGCACACGTGCACACACAAACTATACTAATTTAATGCCTTTTCTGTCATAACTAAGCATTTATCGTGTAGTGTGGCTTTGTAGTTAAGGAAAGGCCAGTAAACTATATGAGGAGTTAGTTTTTCCTTCTTTCAGGTACAGAATATTTGTGAAACCATTAAAAATCTTCCCCCTTCCATTTAAAAGAAAAACATAGGTCTTTGGTTCCTTGGTAGATCCACAATGCAAACTACTTCTCTTTTACTTGGATGTATGAATAAAGCAGACAGGTTATTGCAGCACAAGCAATGGACTATTCCACAGTTTGTCTCATAGCAGATTTGGCTACTACGTGACCAGCAGGTAAACAGCATGTACAGTATGGGTGCACTGGATAAGAAGATGTGTGTCTTGGTCAAGCTAGAATAGCAGGACAGGAAACTTCATCATAGAATGTATATGTAGAAAAGTGCAAAACCTTAACTTCACAAATTACTTTGGAATGTGTCATTTGATCTGGCTGAGTGTTGTTCAACAGTAACTGATAGCGTGGAAACCTCCTAGCAAGACAAAAGCTACTTTCCTCCTCTCCTCAATGTCTGCTACCTTTTCTGTATTTCTAGTAGCTTATTTAATATGAATTTCTGGCTTCACTCCTTCCAGGAAACATTTCCTGGATCTTTCACTTTATTTATTTATTTATTTATTTATTTATTTATTTATTTGGAGATTACCATAATCTTTTAATGACAGGCAATAATAGAGAAGTAATTGATGTTAAATAAATGCCAAACATAGTTTTCAAGCAATTCTCCCCACAGCAAGAAAAAAGCTATAAGTTTTTTTTTTTGTTCTAAAAGCCAAATTTAATAAATTAATAACTGCATGCCAGGTAAAAATATAAATATACAGTTGAAAACCAATAATTTAACAGAAAATGAAGCATTTTTTTATTGATAGCTTGCTGAAGTACCATATGTGAAAATACATCTTGCTTCTGCTGAAGAAAAAGCACTATTTCAGAGGAGAAGGAAGAATCAGGAAAGGAACCGTTGTGGAGTTGGCATATGGTACAGGGATGGTGATATAACAGCCAGGGCACTGCTTATATGTATGTGTGCCTGTGTGCAAGCATCAGAAACCAATGGCATGGACCCCAAAAGCAAAGTCATGGCAGTTTACTCTGGGAAGCATGCTCGGTGACAAACACAGACAACCCAGGACAGGGGTGGTGCAGTCACAAGTCTCTGATTCCTCAGTATGGGGCTTCCTCACCACAAAAGGGGTAAACATGCAGTTTCTCTTAACATGATAAACACTTAAGATTACCAGGACCAAAAAGTGTGTGTTCACTGTTTTACAAGGGCAGTTGAGCTCAGCTGTTTTTGTAAAACAGAATCTTTCACTGTTACCCCACCTGGATTATAACCCTCCTGGGCTACCACCCAAATATTTCATTGAGCTGAGTACTTCCATCATCGTGTACACTTCACTGCTGTGCTACTTCTACAGAACTGAGTACTCCTCCATCATTGTGTACACTTCACTGCTGTGCTATGTCTACAGAACTGAGTACTCCTCCATCATCGTGTACACTTCACTGCTGTGCTACTTCTACAGAACTGAGTACTCCTCCATCATCGTGTACACTTCACTGCTGTGCTATGTCTACAGAACTGAGTACTCCTCCATCATCGTGTACACTTCACTGCTGTGCTATTTCTACAGAACTGAGTACTCCTCCATCATCGTGTACACTTCACTGCTGTGCTACTTCTACAGAACTGAGTACTCCTCCATCATCGTGTACACTTCACTGCTGTGCTACTTCTACAGAACTGAGTACTCCTCCATCACCGTGTACACTTCACTGCTGTGCTACTTCTACAGAACTGAGTACTCCTCCATCATCGTGTACACTTCACTGCTGTGCTATTTCTACAGAACTGAGTACTCCTCCATCATCGTGTACACTTCACTGCTGTGCTACTTCTACAGAACTGAGTACTCCTCCATCACCGTGTACACTTCACTGCTGTGCTATTTCTATGGAAAGGGCCAGATATTATTTGATATTCATAACCAAAGTACACAGTGATAAATTGTTTAATAAACATGTCAATACTTATTTCAGTAGTTCCAGAAATAACAGGTTAAAGAACATTTAAATTTTTTTCTGAAATCCTTAGTTAAGAAACTGACAACTGAACCATAAAAATATCACAGATAACTGGTCCCATTTAACATAGTCCACATTGGGCCACAAAATCTAAGATGTATTAATATTCACAGAAGCACCTGTTTGGTGTTTTATTTAGTCATATACTTAATCTCCCCTTTCTCTGGCTCTACATCCATATTTCCAATAAAAATCCAATCTATTAATACATATAACGTAACAACAAAACGTAGACAGTACCCAAATCCCCTGCTTCACAACACAGCTACAAACTTTCCTTATTTACAGACATTCTCTTTTCATTACATGAATTGTTTTTAAATATAACAGTGAATTAGAACGATATATAGCATAGCAGAGGATTTCAATGAACGAAGGGTAGATAATCACATCTGTCAACAAACACGCATTCCTGGTTTTAGATTTCCGTAACAAACTATCTGACAAAAGTGACTTCAGAAGCATGGGTTTACTTTGGCTCCCACTTTCAGGGCGCAGTCCATCCATCACAAGGAGGAAGGCAGCGCCAGAGCAATGTGAAGCAGCGGGTCACACTGCATCCCCAGTCAGGAAGCAGAAAGACATGCATGTTAGCACTTGGCTTACATGTTCCTTTTGTTCAGCCTGGGAGACGAGTCACATACACTCCTGCCTGCCTACCAGGCAATGCTTCCCTCCTCAGATAAAGTACTCTAGAAACACTCTGAGAGATACATGCAGAGGCCTGTTTCCACGGTGATTCTAAATCCAATCAGGTTGAACTTGAAATATTGACCAATCCACTCCAGAAAGTATGTAGATGTGGATAAGCACCTTGATAGGGGACATAAGTCTACATTTTCTTATTTGAACTCCTGACACCAAATGCAAGATGTGTGACTATTAATCAGTAATGAAGTATATCTGTCTTATTAAGAATTTTGCTACCTACAAAATATTAGTCAACAAAGTGTACTAGTTAACAACAATCTCATCAGGTCAGACTCCCATAAAAATAAATTTTAACCATTTCTGAAAAAAACATGCTTGGCTTGATTTTTCATTCAATATAAATCCATATTATATTGAGCTCTATCAAAAATATTATCAATTAAAAAAACTGAAAAACCTAAAGCTGCTAGTTGCTTTAAAAGATTAAAATGTTTTATGACATAAATTTTTGTCAATATTATGTGCAGTTATTCATTCATTTTTTTACTTGTACAAAACAACAAATGCAGTAAAGTTAATTAGTATAGAACATTTTTTACTAATCATTTTGTTCATTTATATTTCAAATGATATACTTTTTCCTGGTTACCTTTCTACAGTCCTTCCCCAACCCAACCCTCTTCCTCTTCTTTGCCTCTATGAGGGTGCTCCTCCACCCACTCACCCACTCCTGCCTCACCCTGTCCTGGGGTATCAAGACTTCACAGGACCAAGGGTCTCCTCTCCCACTGATGTCAGATAAGGCCATCCTCTTCTACATATGTATTTGGACCATGGCGCCCTCCATATGCACTCTTTGGTTGATGGTTTAGTCCCTGGGAGCTCTGGATGTTCCAGTTAGATGATACTGTTCTTCCTATGGGGTTGCAATTCCCTTTAGCTCCTTCAGTTCTTCACTTAGATCTTCCACTGGGGTCACCAAGCTCAGTCTGATGGTTGGTTTTATCTGCATATGTATTGGTCAGGTGCTAATAGAACCTCTCAGGGAACAGCCATATCAGGTTCCTGCTGGCAAGTGCTTCTTGGCATAAGTAATAGTGTGGGGGTTGGTATCTGCAGATGGGATAGATTCCTAAGTGGTGCAGTCTCTGGATGGACTTTCCTTCAGTCTCTGTTTCATTTTTTGTCACTGTCTTTCCTTTGGATAGGAACATTTCTGGGTTAAAATTTTTGATATGTGTGGGTGACCCCATCACTTGAATGGGGGTCAAGCCTATCTTAGAGGTGGACTCTACAGGTTGTATCTCCCCTTCGTCGGGTAGTTCAGCTAAACTCATCCCCATTGGGTCTCATGAGCCTCTCATTTCCCTGGAGTCTGGGACATTCTAGGGAAAAGCTTCTGTAAGGAAAAGACCCTCAATAGGACAAAAAGCCAACCCAGAGATTGGGAAAAGATCTTACCAACCCTTCATCTGATAGAGGGCTAATATCCAATATATACAAAAAACTCGTTAGACTCCAGAGAACTAAATAACCCTATTAAAAATGGGGTACAGTACTAAATAAATAATTCTCAACTGAGGAAACTTGAATGGTTAAGAAGCACATAAAGAAATGTTCAAAATCCTTAGTCATCAGGGAAATGCAAAACAAAACTACCCTGAAATTCCACCTCACACCAGTCAGAATGGCTAAGCTCAAACACACAGTTGACAGGAGATGCTGGCGAAGATGTGGAGAAAGAGGAACACTCCTCCACTGCTGGTGGAACTGCAAGCTGGTAAAACCACTTCAGAAATCATTCTGTTGGTTCCTCAGAAAATTGGAAATAGTTCTATCTGAAGACTCAGCTATACCACTGCTGGGAATAAACCCAAAAGACACTCCAATATATAACAAGGACCTATGCTCCACTATGTTTATAGCAGCCTTATTTATAATAGTCAGAAGTGGAAACAACCCAGATGTCTTTCAACACAAGAATGGATCCAGAAAACGTGGTACATTTACACAATGGAGTACTATTCAGCTATTAAAAACAGTGATTTCATTTTAATGTTTAATTAAAACAATAACAGAACATTGTAGTCATTCCATTATTGCCAATAGTAACCAGTATGAATCAATTCACCACTGTTTATTAGTAACAGATAATAATGACTCAGAATAAATTCCAGCTACAGATTAGCATGAAAAAAACTTTTATCAAGATGGTTGCATTTTCAGAATCTTGACATTATATGAGTGTTTTTGAATAAAGGCAATACCATTGTTTACGCAAAATGCATAACAATGCAAAAACAAACAATAACATATTAAACATTTTGCTACCATAATTTCTTAAATCCTTTCAGACTTATTGTAGTTTTGGTGAATACTTAAAACCCAAGTTGTGGAATAACATGGTTTCTGTTAAAACAGTAGCACCTGGCCACTATTGAAATGAGTCCAACATTGCTGACAAACCAAATGCTTGAGTTAATTTTAAGTGTAAGTTTAATGAGGTACTTATGGCAAGCAACATCTGTAGATTTAAAACAATGTTTAAAATGTAAGGCAAACACTTCAATGCCTTTAGCTGCATGTAATCATTTTAAAGATCTTACGTTTATATTAGCATATGGCGATTATGTACAGTGACAGATTTCAGTGTGGTATTTTTACATATACATATATTGTATTATAATTATATTCTTCTCCCATTATCCTGTCCTCTTCCCCTTCCATTTTGCTAGGAGGCTTCTTCTTCCTATCTAGTCATTCCACTTTGATATCTTTCTTTCATTATTTATTTATTTTTGAACATCCTGTGAGCTCTTTCAGGTTGCTTTCAAGTTCTTCAGTCAATTATTATTCATAGGAACATAGACTTGTTACCATGAAGGAAACAACTTCCTTACCTAGGAACCATTAAACCCTAAAGATATTTAGTGAGGACATTGCGAGACTTCCTCATTAGCTGTCATTGCTTGCTATATTTTCTCAGGGTTGGAGGATAACAGGGCCACACGTCCTCCTCTCATCCCTCCCAAACAATGCTCAAAGGCTCAGTCCTTCTCAGATTGGATACCAGTGCTGTAGGATCAAGGATCCAGATATGAACATGCCAAGCAAAGGGTGTCATGCTAAGAAGACTGATCTAGTTCATTCTAAAATTTCTTCCAGATCTTATTGTTTTTTTGTTTTGTTTTGTTTTGTTTTTTACATTCTCTTTGCAATGATCCTAAGATATAGGTCTCTCATTTATGGCTCAACCCTAATCAGTCATTTGCCAAGACTTTGAGCAAACACTCTTTAGTGTTTGTGCCTCCGTTTATAGTTACTCACTTTAAATGGGTGCTTAATGTGACCAAATTACTAATTTATAAGCACAAAGGCAATTATGTAGATGGCCTCTAATATACATATCATCTTGTTTTTAAAAATTAAACCATAACTATTGGTGCCTCACTAGGGCCCAAGACCCTCTGTGCCACTCATTTTTTGCCTGAATTATTTTGTTCCTCCTGTGCATGGTTGTGTTAATTAATGATTTGCTACTATTAAACTATTATTAAGGAATTCTTGACTGGCCAGTCAGTAGTATGGGACAGAAGAACCCTAGTTGAGTAAGATGTTTAATGGCTATTCTGAGATAGCATACATCCTGGCTCTATGAAAGCTACCCAGCAAAAAGGATCCTCCAGCCCAGTTCCACTTTGATTTCTTCAAGTCATGAGACCAGACTATGAAGTACAATTAACAGTAAAAATTTACCAACTGGTGGACAGCTACCTGGTGAAGCAACTGTCTATATTTTACTGGAGACATCTAAAGCCTACTTGTCCAGCCACCTACTGGGAAGCAGTCCACCACTGGTAACTGAGATATTAATCCAATATCCTCCTAGGATTTGAGGAAGAAGCTTTATAGACTCACACTATTTCCTTTTAAACTCTTTTAAATCTTGTCATACACACTGCCATTTCTTTTCTACTCCAATCTGGTTGTACCTTATAGTAACTGAAAACAGGCTGAATTACTTTCCAAAAAGAAAGCTGTATAAAATTCTAAAATGTCTTGATCTGAGGAAACCACAAAAAGTCACTGGAGAGTACTAACAAATTCTTCTGCTACTGAAAATGAGTGAAGATATTTGGTAGTTGATTTACTCTGAAGACTTTAGTTGTCCTCTACAGTATTGGGAAGCCAAATCTCAATATCTGTATTCATAATAAAAATATCTGCCCTTGATAGTTTTTCCTCTGATGAAATAATACTCCAAGTTGTTTACCATTTAAGATTATCCCGGAGGATCACATATGGAATATTCATCTTTCACAAGCAAAGGAGCAGTGGCAATCTAGATAAATTGAAAAGGATTCAAATTCCGAGTACTGAATCCTGTAGAACTCCCAAAGGTCTTTGTACTTGGAACAACCCAGACCCTAGAATAGGCTTTGTAATTCTTTTTTTTTTTTTTTTTTTTTTTTTTGGATGCTGCCGCTCATTTGTTCAAGAAGTCTCTACTGCCAATCTGCCATTTTCTTAGAACAAAAATATCTAGAATATTTTGTTCAGGGAAAAAGGGAACATATATTCATTTATCTGCACTTATCTCTAAATTAAATACTCAAGATAACGAGATTCCTTCCTTGACCAGTGTTACGCAGCAGTTTTGAATGTTTGATTTTTGTTGAGTTTACTTTGTGTAGCTTCACAACATTTTTATTTTTAATAGTTTTAATAACAAATTAAATATACAAAGATTGGGTTTTTCAACAAATGACTTGTATTTATCAAAGTTAGTTTCTTTTGTGTAAAACTTTTGCATAGATTATGAGGGCTTTTGAATCTCTTCTAATAGCCTTCCACTAGAGAATTTTGTATTCTGAGATTAAAAATAAATACTATCACTGTTTATCTCTCATTGTTCAATAACCCTCCTTTCTCTTCTTTCTGTCTTTTCCTTCATTTTGAGTTCTTAATTCAAATGTATAGATATTCACTTGTTTAAAATATAAAAGTAGCTGTAGCAGTGCACACTAAGCCTGAACAAGTGAGATGTCAGTTATATTAACTTAGAATATTCTTACATATGAAGCTAATGAAAATTATGTGAGGACAAGTTAAACCAATGTGAAGTCTGTGATGGTTAGCATGGTCACTGCTGTGATGTGCCTCTGTGTTTGCCTATGAGAGATTACCTTGATTGTGTTAATTAATTTGAGATCCAGGATGCTGTAGGTATCATATCCTGGCTAGCATTAGGGAGCTCAGTAGCAGCATGCATTCATTGTTTTCTGCCACTATGATGGGATACATCTGTATATGTACACAGTAGCCAAGAGACAGCGCTGGATGTTACTCCATATCACTCTATCGCTATCCCCTTAATACAAGTCTCACATTAAACCTGAGCTAGGATGGAGGCCATCACATTATGTTCCCCATAACTCTAGAATTACATACACAAATGACATGCCTAATTTTTTGTTGTTGTTGTTGTTGATTCAGGGGATGTCAACTCAGATTCTCATACTTGAATTGAGAATGCTCTTACACACTGAGTCAATTCCTCAGGAAAAAACAATTTTTATTTTTTAAATATGTTTTACTGATTTTTTTATTTAAAATTTAATGTCTATGTTGAAGAAATAAGGTTTAATTACTTAATATGTTAGATTTGACTTTAAAACAAAGGTTCTGTTGTTTAGAAGATACATACACAGAAAAAGAAACACTTAAGGTGTTATCTGGAATCATAAAACTACGCATTTCCTAGATTTATTTCAAATTTCAGTATCTTAATTCAGTAGTACTGTTTTTTTTTCTTTAACATACTCTCACCTGTTACAGTTGGCTGTTTATTATTGGCTTAGAAGGGACAAAGAGGTCTGGGATTGCTTGTGAGAGAGAGTCTAGGCATATTGGGGCTAGTTGAAATGAGGAAGCCACCTTCACTCTGAACAACATCACTTCATGGGCTCTGTCCATGGATTAAATAAAAAGGGGAAATAGGCTGAACACCAGAACTCAGCCCTCTTTGTGCTTCCCCTTGAAGATGAAATGTTACTAGCAACCTCATGCTCTTGTCACTAAAATTCCCCACTATGATGGACTGTACCATTAAACCATGAACCAAAATAAGTTCTTCCTTTTGTGGTGCTTGGTCAAACTATTTCGTCTAAGTAGCACCTAAAGTAACTAATTCAAGTTCCATACCCACTTATGCACATTGGTCTTCCTGTGTTTCAAAGTAAAGCCAGTACCTGCTTTCATGACTTCCATAATCTCTGGACATTTAAAGTTATTTTACTCTTCTGTGAGTTGTTCTGACTGTCCTCATAAACTATTTTAACATTATTGATAAGGGATTACTCATGTATTTGTCACACTGAATATGCCATATATTTGATAAAGGAGTAAATTAATAGATAAAATATTAATTTCATATTCATCAGTCTGTGGTCTGACTTCTCTTCCTCATTCCTAAGTCCAGGACTTCAAGAAGACTTAGGCATTCTTTTGAAATGACAGCTCTTGAAAAGCAAAGTCACACTTATATTTCTAAGTCATGGAACATCTCTATCAGTATACAGGTAAAATAAGAAGTCAAGGTAAACGATGTGAGAGCATGTCACTCTGATGTATAAGGATAGTATGGACCAGGAAATGCAAAGATGAGTGGAATTCATAAAGAAGCTCAGCTTCTCAAGTCTTTGCTTAGCAACCATTCATTCAGTTAATAATTATGACTTCCTTTCCCTGTTTTCAAGAATAAAATTCATTGGCAATTGAGATATATGGAAGGAAAGTGGGTAGAGAACCAGATTTCCAGACAAGCAACTATTCATTGTTAAAAGAGAAAATCCATTGGAAAAGAGAAAATCTGTGATCGTCAGTAGAGTAATCCTAGATGTATTAACCACATTCCAGGGCAGAACCTATGTTTAGGAGTAATCACAAAACAAGCAGTTTACTAGTTTATTATTTATTTTTACTTTTAAGAGAGAAATAGTATAAATAAAAGTAGGTTGAAAAATGGGAAAGGATCTGGGAGGAATTTGAAGAAGAAAAAGATGATCTATCTATCTATCTATCTGTCTATCTATCTATCTATCTATATGAAATTTTCAATAAATAAAAATATTTTTAAAATTAGAGTGAATTTCAGCTGTTTGCAACTGACACTTCAAAGTTAAAGTATGCCTATTCTCAATTCAAGATACTAAATAATGTAGATTGAATTATATTTCAATTTAGGACATAAATTCTGTATAGAGCTTACATTGGATAGGCTAGAATAAGGTCTAATTTCCTTGTATATGTTAATTACAACCTTTCTAGAATGACAATTTTTTTCTGTTTTTATCTTTTTTTTTTTTTTTGTCTTTTAAAGATATGGTTTCTCATGTGTAGTCTTGGCTGTCCTGAAACTCAGTTTGTATACCAGCCTGACCTCCAACACAAAAATATGTCTGAGTGATGGAATTAAAGGCTTGTACCACCATACCTGGAGAACATTAACTTCTTGAGACAATAATTTTATATTATCTCCAATTAGGTTGTAATAACCTAATGTCTCAATTAATGTAGTTTCAAACTTTTAAAATATCTTTGAGAAAAGATTTATTTTTGGAAGATTGGTTAGCTAAACACAATTACAGATTATAAACTAAATATCATAAAAGAAAGAGTAATGGTCTTCCCCAAAAAGAATTATCAAATTTTTATGAGCAAAGAGAAGCATATTGATCCAAAATACAACATTGAATTAAAAATCAATGTTTGGTTCATAACTGCAGTTCTTTTTGATATATAATGGAATCTTAGAATGTGTCTATCTTTTATATTCATCAGAATATTTCTAATTTCCTTCTAAATTAATAAGTGAACCTTGAATGAATGGACAAACATGTTAAAATATCATGGAATTTTTGTTTACAGAACATTATCGAAATTTTATGACTAGTTTAACTAAGTTTTTAAATACTCTATGTAAAGAGTAGTTTTAATTTACTAAAGCCATATCACAGAGCTATAGGCAGCTGAGGAAAGATGGAAGAGGGAAAGCAGGTAAATAGGGAACAGCACACCAACTGATTGTCTAGGGCAAATCAGTTTCACTGAAAAATATATAAAAGTAACATATTGATTTAACAGGTTATACTTAGGAGTATGTATGTATATACAACTACCTACATGCATGCAATAATTATTTAAAAAGAAGCCATGAATTGAAAGAGAGTGGAGAGGGATATAAGAGAGAATTTGGAGGAAAGAAAAGGAAGGGAGAAATGTTATAGTTAAAAGACAATCACAAATAATATAAACAACAACAAAAAGGTGACTGTGTTTTCTTATAGCAATTTCAAATGTAAAATGTAAGCATCAATTAACGTAATATTATGATAGAATATATGCTATGTTTGACCCGGCAAGATAATCATGTAAGTGTGTCATAATGACACATATATTTAAATATTTTACAGATTAAAGTGGATCAATAATAAGTGATTCTGCTATGTGCAATATTTAAATTTTATGTGAGCATATTGAAATAAAGGTACATAGTTAAAACACATTTAAAATAAAATGAAAACCCTTAGCAAAAAATAATCATAAATAACAAAATTCTCATATGGAAGAAAGGTCAGACATATTTGAAGTAGTTTGTTCAGTCCTTGTGAAGTTGAATGAAATAATTTTATCTAATATGAATGAATCATGATATAGATTAGACTTATTATTAGAATTGCAGTAAAACTAATTCTGTTACTGAGAAGAATCAAAGTAGAGTTAGGTCATAGAACTTCTATTTCTCTTACCTGACTACTGGCATTTGAATGTCCTCTCCCTCTGTCAGGGGCCTTCCCAAGGGGTTTTCCCCAGAGGAGAGTCGTTTGGAGGGTCCTTCCTGAGAGAGCACCAGCAGAGATTAGGAGTTGGAAAGGGGAGGGAATGAGCCAGGCAAGATGGTCAGAGGAATCTTAGAGCAAATCAGCCAATTTCTGCTGCTCTGACTAACTAGCACCCTGGTGCTTCTTTATTTATACAAGTTTCACAGCACAAAAACAGATGAGTGATTGATTGTCCAAGTGGTACAGAATATATGTTTGACTTTTCATTGCATGTCCAGTCACAAGTTCAATCACAGTTAGAGAATACAAACAAACCAGATCATTCTACTTATTACCAGTCCTATACCTCCAATTTAAAGAATCTATCACTGCTATCTGTCAAGCAAATACATTTAATTTATGACAGCCTGCTTTTAGCTTGCCAATATATGTTGTTTCAAAGCATTTCAGACAAACAGAAAGTATTTAAACCAATCTTTCTATGAGTAGCAAATACTAATACCTAAATTCTCTTACTATATGTTTGATCGTTTATGCTATAAAATAGAAAAAAAGTGGTTTTTTTTTCTCAATCTATCTATTTACTGAGTTTTATTCCTTCAGGCGTGTGGAAAGAAACTGAATCTCTAACCTATCTCCTGTCCATTCAGAGTTTGTCCATTGTTTCTGTTTGCTGGCATCAATTATACTGTTTAAGTTAGCACAGGGCAGATACCCCAGGAACATTTCTAGAGGAATGTCCCATCTCTATGTGCTTAGCTGTGCCTAATGATTTCAATGGCATAAGGAAGAATTCTAAATCTTGGCAAGATAAAATTAATTTTATGATTTTCCTAGAAAGATTCAGTCAAAATTTCTCTCAAGAAAAGACATAAAATGAATCTTAATGGAGAAAGTCCCCAAGAATGCAACATACAGAGACCAAGTCCAATAAGTTAGACAATCTGCTCAGCTTTGCTGGATCTGTGTCAAACAACTGTGCTGGCTTCATGGCTCTCTGTTTCTAGTGGATGTGTCACCCCTCCAACCTTGAAACATAGTTACTCTGAAACATAGTTGGAATTATTAAACTATTGAGAGTTTTTACATAATTTCAAGGAGTTGCACGCATCCAGAGTTATCCAAATTGAATTACCTAAGTCCTTTCACTTACTGATGAAAGGAATATGTAAAGCTACTCAAGTTTAATTAAATTTCAGAAAGTTGGCTCTCACCTCCTTCTACCCATAAGCACATAATATTGATAAACAAGAAGAGAAAAGACAGAACTCTCAGAGTATATTAGCAAGCCTTGTCCCCAAATACATGCTTATCATCACTGTTTTGACTACTTTTTAAAATTCTGGTTGTCAATATGAAATTCTATTAAAAGCAAACTGAATTGGGATGAAATTATTGAGCTGATATCTGATCTCTTCTTGTGTTTCACCTGCTGCTGTCCTTTTTTCCCCCTGGAACCATTCATTATTCGGACTTTACTTCTTACCCAGGGGTAATTTGAAAGTCAACTATCAAATCAAAATAAGTCAAGTTGACATTAGAAGGTTCACGGACACTTATATGCATCATATAGATTACTAAGTCCATTTAGTTTACTAATGCATTTTCTTCAAGTTACTAATAGCAATGCTATTGTAACTAAATGCAGGCCTGAACAGTTTCTCTGAGGAATAAATATACCAATTTTGACCTTATTCAATTCAAGGGATTTGGTGTGTGAACAAAGTCTTTTTACTACCAGCTTTTTGCCCTGCTATAATCGCTCCTCCACCTCCATCAGCGAGTCTTTCTAAAGACTCAGTGACCCATTGATATGAGCACTCATGCTGTATGCATTGCTATTGTTTTACACTGCAAAATTCATCCTGCCAGACGGTGCCACAGGGAAATGATTGCATCATTGGCAGGTGGCTTTTTCCTTTACGTTTTGATACCTATTTCTGGTGAAAATGCTTTGTACATCTTAGTTTACCACTCCATATCCTTCTCAAGAGTCTTCCTGCAGTCTCATGGAGCAGAGATCATTCCTGTCATGCTCATGTTGATAGCCCATCACAGATTAATGTCCAAACACAAGAAATTATGATAATTAAACTTCTTTTTTCCCCCTTTGCACAGAATAACTAATTGTAAAAATTGGCAGTCAGCCTGCCACTTGAAAGTGAAGAAAACATCTTGTTTTAACATCTGAGCAGGGCACTTTTTTGTAATCTGTAAACAATTGGACCATATGTAGTGTGATGGGAAACATGAAGGCTGTGACAGAGTCCCAGGGATGGGACCTTACATTTAATCACTGCTCTCTCACAGAAGTGAGAATTGCCTTTAAACTTCTGGGTTTTATCAGAATGTTAAAGCAGATAGATTTTTTTGTGTGTGAATATCCAATAACCCTAACAATTTACCAAGGAGAAAGTAATTCCAGTTTTAAAACTGTATTTTTTAAAATCATTTAAACAGGTAACAGATGCCATCATGAGCATCCCAGCCTTTGTTTTGGCCTGAAATACACTTCAACAAAACAAAACAAAACAAAATCTCCACACAATACGGTTTTGCACTTAGCTGATTAATTTTTTTCTAAATAAATTCTTTTATTTATACACATGAAAAGCATGAACATCACCACTGGTTAAATAAAAATCTTTTAAAACAATGAAATACTATTTTCTAATTCTTTTGTATTTTGATCTTTCTATTCCTATCCTCAACAAATTAAATGTATTATTTGAAAGTGAACTCATATAACTATTGAAAGTCTTTATCTTATAAAAATTCCTATGATGACCACAAAGGCATCTATCTATACTATAGAGGGAAAGGAAAATGTGTTTGAGGCAGAGGCAACATGTTATCCTCTGATTTGTCAGTGTTTAGATTTCACATTTCCTGTAAGTAATTCTATTTTCCTGTGTCCTATAGGTCTCTTCCTTAAAATTAGCAGGCCCTATAGGCTCAGTAGGTCTTAGGTTCAGAGGAAATGAACAGTAAGTCAGAAATATGGAAAGAACTTTGCAAAACCAAGCAGCAGGATGTCTTTTTGTTCCTATACTTCTTTATCTCCATGTATCCCACTCCTACCCCCTGAAGTGCTCCAAGGGAGCCCTTGTCTCTAGCTGCAAGAGATTCCTATGAGAGAGCCTCTGGCGTAAGTTCTCTGGCACAGCTAATCACTCCATAGTAACCTCTCTGGCAATACTGAAGGTTTAACATCTTGTTAGATATGGTAGCTGACATAGGCCTGAACAGATTTTTACTTGATAAAAGTTTTGCTTATTTCAACTTTATCCTTAAATATTGTATTTGGGCTCCACACTAAATTAGCATAGGAATGCTTCCATACATACACTGAAGCTTTGTTGTAACCATCTTGTGCCTCAACTGTCTCCAACTTCACTGTACTCTGTAAACTTATACTTAAAGGTCTCAGCAAATAAGCCAAACATGACAAAGGAGCATTCCACTTCTTTGCTGTAAAAGTTGTACTTACCTTGTTTCCATGAAACTAACCTTGGTTTCCAAGGAAACAAGAACAAAAAGGCAGTTGGCAGCTAGCATCTGGGACTTAGAACTCTCACATGTCAATTTCACTGCTGGCTGCCAGCTCAAACCTAAAAGCACAAGGTATTAAAATCACCTTAAAATTTTAACACACAAAAGAATAATTTCTTAATTTTTAAATAATTTCATTTAATTAAAAATCACTTAAAATGTACTTTGGAATAATACAGCAATGTCAACAAAATAAATGTATTTTAATTATTGCAAGTATTTTTTTTTCAAATTTATGCCATTTGTTTCCAACACTTTTCTGAAATTATGTTGTTGCTTCCTTTGCTTCTAATCTCTCTCTCTCTTTCTCTCTCTCTCTCTCTCTCTCTCTCTCTCTCTCTCTCTCTCTGTGTGTGTGTGTGTGTGTGTGTTTCTCTCTCTGTCTCTCTCTCCTCTCTTGGTTATTTAAAAAAGTAATTTTATTATAGCTTCTAATAATTTTCCTATCTCTACATATATTTTTCTTTACTTTTTATTTCTTGATAATATTCCAAGAAATTATGTGAACTTGGATACTATTTAATGTCTTTGTTTTGAACAAACAAAAAAGATTTTGCTAATGGTAGAAAGTCAACTTTTCATAACAGAAATTACTAGAACTTAGAACTAGCTTGGTGCTCACTGAGAGTTATGCAATTGAAGTTTATAAAGAATCAATCTGCAGTGTTAGGTGTCATAAAGCCAATAGTGGCTATTCCTGGTTGTCAACTTGACTTTATCTGGAATGAATTACAATACAGAATTGGAAGGCTCACTAGTGATCCTAATCTGGAGGCTGGGAGATAGAAGTTTCTGACCTGGATCTTGGTATGGAGATCTTGAGGCACAGTGGCTATGAATTCCAGAAGATTAAGACAGGGAGGTCTTAGCTCTTGCTCCTTTGCCTGCTTGCTGTGTGAGACTGAGTAACTGCAAGATCCTTGGACTTCCATTCACAGCTACGACTGAACCATTGTTGGGAATTGGGCTGCCAACTCTTTAGGAATCTTAGAAGTGATAGTCTTGGTTCAGAGACCCAGCCAAGAGTATTCTGCACAGGCCCCAGACATCCGGCCACTTTCCCAGCCAGAGGAAAGGGGTCCACCCGGCACGGGAGTGCTTTGCCTGAGCATTGACAGCAGACATCTTGGTTCCGAGACCCCTCCAAGTGTATTCTACACAGGTGAGAGTACGGAATACAGAAGATTAAAGCTTCTGGGCTAGGCAGGAGCCACAGAGCTTCTAAGGCAGCCCCCTTTTCGGGCCCCAGACAGCTGGCCACTTTCCCGGCCAGAGGATAGGGGTCAGCCCGGGCCTGGAGCACTTGGCCTGAGCATCGGCTGCAGGCATCTTGGTTCCAGAACTCCTCCGAGAGTATTCTGCACAGGTGAGAGTGTATAATACAGAAGCTAACAGCTTCTGGGACAGGCCAAAGCAACTCAGCTTCGGGACAGGTCCTGTTTTGGGCCTTTGTCTTCAGCCAGGAGTGAAGTCCTAAGGCCAGATATCTGTGCACCTTTCCCATAAGAGGAGAGCTTGCATGCAGAGAGTGCTCTGACCACTGAAACTCAGAGGAGAGATCTAGTCTCCCAGGTCTGCTGATAGAGGCTAATAAAATCACCTGAGGAACAAGCTCTAACCAGAGACAACTATAACAACTAGCTCCAGAGATTACCAGATGGTGAAAGGCAAACATAAGAATCCTACTAACAGAAATCAAGACCACTCACCATCATCAGAACGCAGCACTCCCACCCCACCTAGTCCTGGGCACCCCAACACAACCGAAAAGTTAGACCAGTATTTAAAAGCATATCTCATGATGATGGTAAAGGAGGAC
The DNA here is from genome assembly GCF_000001635.26 of Mus musculus. Lineage (NCBI taxonomy): Eukaryota > Metazoa > Chordata > Mammalia > Rodentia > Muridae > Mus > Mus musculus. The sequence goes on from NC_000079.6 coordinate 79,701,563, forward strand.
TTTAATAACTCACTTAAAGAAATACAGGAGAACACTGCTAAAGAGTTACAAGTCCTTAAAGAAAAACAGGAAAACACAACCAAACAGGTGATGGAAATGAACAAAACCATATTAGACCTAAAAAGGGAAGTAGACACAATAAAGAAAACCCAAAGTGAGGCAACACTGGAGATAGAAACCCTAGGAAAGATATCTGGAACCATAGATGCGAGCATCAGAAACAGAATACAAGAGATGAAAGAGAGAATCTCAGGTGCAGAATATTCCATACAGAACATCGGCACAACAATCAAAGAAAATACAAAATGCAGAAGGATCCTAACTCAAAACATCCAGGAAATACAGGACACAATGAGAAGAACAAACCTACGGATAATAGGAGTTGATGAGAATGAAGATTGTCAACTTAAAGGGCCAGCAAATATCTTCAACAAAATTATAGAAGAAAACTTCCCAAACCTAAAGAAAGAGATGCCCATGAACACACAAGAAGCCTACAGAACTCCAAATAGACTGGACCAGAAAAGAAATTCCTCCCGACACATAATAATCAGAACAACAAATGCACTAAATAAAGATAGAATATTAAAAGCAGTAAGGGAGAAAGGTCAAGTAACATATAAAGGCAGGCCTATCAGAATTACACCAGACTTTTCACCAGAGACTATGAAAGCCAGAAGAGCCTGGACAGATGTTATACAGACAATAAGAGAACACAAATGCCAGCCCAGGCTACTGTATCCTGCCAAACTCACAATTACCATAGATGGAGAAATCAAAGTATTCCACGACAAAACCAAATTCACACATTATCTTTCCATGAATCCAGCTCTTCCAAGGATAATAACAGAAAAAAACCAATACAAGGACGGAAATCACGCCCTAGAAAAAGCAAGAAAGTAATCCCTCAAAAAAACAAAAAGAAGACAGCCACAAAAACAGAAAGCCAACTCTAACAACAAAAATAAAAGGAAGCAACAATTACTTTTCCTTAATATCTCTTAATATCAATGGACTCAATTCCCCAATAAAAATATATAGACTAACAGACTGGCTATACAAACAGGACCCAACATTCTGCTGCTTACAGGAAACACATCTCAGGGAAAAAGACAGACACTGCCTCAGAGTGAAAGGCTAGAAAACAATTTTCCAAGCAAATGGTCTGAAGAAAGAAGCTGGAGTATCCATTCTAATATCAGATAAAGTTGACTTCCAACCCAAAGTCATCAAAAAAGACAAGGAGGGACACTTCATACTCATCAAAGGTAAAATCCTCCAAGAGGAACTCTCAATTCTGAATATCTATGCTCCAAATGCAAGGGCAGCCACATTCATTAAAGACACTTTAGTAAAGCTTAAAGCACACATTGCACCTCACACAATAGTAGTGGGAGACTTCAACATACCACTTTCGTCAATGGACAGATCGTGGAAACAGAAACTAAACAGGGACACAGTGAAACTAACAGAAGTTATGAAACAAATGGATTAACATATATCTACAGAACATTTTATCCTAAAACAAACGGATATACCTTCTTCTCAGCACCTCACGGGACCTTCTCCAAAATTGACCATATAATTGGTCACAAAACAGGCCTCAACAGAAACAAAAATATTGAAATTGTTCGATGCATCCTATCAGAACACCATGGACTAAGGCTGATCTTCAATAACAACATAAATAATGGAAAGCCAACATTCACGTGGAAACTGAACAACAGTCTCCTCAACGATACCTTGGTCAAGGAAGGAATAAAGAAAGAAATTATAGACTTTTTAAAGTTTAATGAAAATGAAGCCACAACATACCCAATCTTATGGGACACAATGAAAGCATTTCTAAGAGGGAAACTCATAGCTCTGAGTGCCTCCAAAAAGAAACTGGAGAGAGCACACACTAGCAGCTTGACAACAAATCTAAAAATATAATAAGTCAAATATATTTTTGCTAGTGTAATACTTTCTGGATAATTTTTTCTATGAGCTATTTAGTATCAAATAATTGAGTATGACTTACTCAGATATTAACTGTGTTAATCTCACATGTAAATACAGGCTCAAAATATCTGGTCAAATTAAAAGCAAAGTTAAGAATCATTATGACATAAAGTGCTAGTTATTTATGTCAACTTAACATTAAGTTGAGTCATCTGAAAGGAAGAAATCACAACTCAGAAAATGCCTCTATAAGACTGGCCTGTAGGCAAGAACACTTTCTTATTTAATGATTGAAGGGCCAAGGATCAGAGTCCAGGGCATTGTGTGTGTGGTCATCTTTAGGTTGGAATTCTTATGTTCTATAATAAAGCAGACTGAACAAGCCATGAGGAGCAAGCCAGTAAGCAGCACTCTTCTATGGCCTATGCATTGGCTCCTGCTTTCAGGCTTATTCTGTTAGAGTTTTCATGACTTCCTCCAATAATAGATTAGGGTGTGGATGTATAATCAAAATAAATCCATTCTCCCTGACTTGCTTTTGGTCAGGATGTCTCATCCTAGCAATAGAAACCCTAACTAAACCAAGTACATAATCTCCAAATAAAATGACTTAGGTGATGACTGTGCTTTGGGTTTTTGGTTTTTGTTTTTTGTTTTTGATGACATAATATAAGTATAAGCTAGGTATAAACTGTATTTTATATTTTAAATATTTATCTATTTCTGAATCAGTAAAATTGCATACAGTTCTCACCCTCACATCAAATTGTGAGCACTCACTTGAAGCAGATTCTAACTCTATGCCACCAAGGCTCAACTTCTGTTCCTCTAGAATATACTAACTAAACTACAGTATTTAGTAACACAGCTGGGTAAGGTGATTTTAAATATCTGATAATTTAATCATATAATAAACATATATTAAGATAAAAGTGCATGTTTTTATACATCAAATCAAACCTCATTGTTCAAATATGGGAATAAAAATATTTTTTTGCCTGCAAATACTATATGTGCAAGGTTTTCTACTTGATGTTGTACACATTATCCTGGACATAGTCATATCACCTAACATTCTTCAAATCAGCTCTAATTTCACAAAAGGAATTTAATTTACTTCTTACTCTGTGTGTATATTTTTCTATAATAATGTGAATAAAATTTTGTTTTATGTGTCTGTATGTTTTAAGACTATTTATTTTACTTTTAGACAACAAACCACTAATAACAAACCTATTTCTATTTGTTTTCAGTTCCCAAACAATCAAAAATGTTATATTTGAATACACATAGAGAACTTATAATTACATATGAATATCCACATATTAAAATATACAGATACACATATTTTAATTGCTGTCAATAAAGTATAGTAAAATTAGAAAAAATAACTTTTTAATAATCTCACATTTGTGTCTGTACAGTATTTTGTATTTCATGCCAACTATAAAACAAGCTAATTTATAATAGATGACTATACACTAAATACATGCACATGACTTTGACATATTCAATATTGCTCTTTCCTATGTACAAGGAGATTCATTGATGTATGGAAACATAAGCAATATATAGTGAATCATAATAGTTGTGCATTGCTTGCTTTTGAGAACAAAAATTAATTTCTAAACACTTCCTAGAATCTGTTTCAAAATTCATAATGGTAAGTTAACTGACATTATGAGAATCAACTGTACATTCTCATTGTCCAAATACGTTAACATCCTGAGTCCATTAATACTTTCAACAAATCCATTACATGTGTGTTCGATGTATTCACATCTTACCATGCATGCTTGACTTAGTGTGAGAGCCATTTATATGTAACAGGCTCATGTTCTTTATCAGACACTCATAGTAGATAAGATAACCTTTACGATTTGTTCAGTCTCTGCTCTCTGAGGACAGAAGAAAAATGTCAGACATAAAATCTTACATGTCGGAAAAATAAATATTTTTACTCTATGTATGACTAGTAGTTTTCTTGGAATACCTTTATAGAATATTAGAGACAGGATGATTAAACCACAAAATGTTTTGTTCATTGATTTAGAACTATTAAGTCACAGATCGATAAATTAGTAGTCTCAGACTTCCTAAGGGTTTAGTATTTGACAGGCTGAAAGATCCATTTTTCTCTTTTCTCACCGATAACTTTCTGTACATGAGCATTCTTAGTGTCTACCTCTTCATACTTCAGCTATATTAAATTATAGACCACCCACAGAACCCCATGACTCTTTAAATACTTCCTTAAAGGTACCATTGTTATCTGTAATTTCATTAAGAATAAGAATTATGCATATGAATCTGAGAAGGAGTAACACAATTTTTTTCTTAACATTTAGTATAACGCTGTCAAAAATTTGGAATAAATTGTATTTTTAAGGAATATTTTAATTGAAACCATTCTTTTTACACAGCATATTCAGATCAAAGTTTTCTCGCTGTTATATCCTCCCCGATTCTCCCTGCCAACTTGATTCCTTCATTGTCTCTCTCTTTTGAAAACAGACAACTAAACAAATGCACAAACAAAAAATCAGAATAAAATAAAACAAACAAAAATCAAAGAAAAATATAAAAAAAAAACAGACACCGCATGCACACACATGCACACACACACACACACACACACACACACACACACACACAAAGGATGAAAACTTATAACAACACAAAACCTGGAAACCATAATATACAAGCAAAAAACACGTAAGGTAAAACAAAAACAAAAACAAAAACCAACCAAGCAAAGCAATATGAAATATAAAAAGCTCCAAAAATATCACTAAGTTAACTGTGTAATCATCATCTATTGATGGTTGTGTGACTGCTCTTCAGTGTCCAGTGTATGACTAATATAATGCCATTGGAGAGAACTATTTTCTTTGTTAGCAGTTGTCAATTAGAGATAACTTCTCAGTTAGGGATGTCAGCACATGTCCATACCCACTCTGGCTTGTACAATCATTCTCCCTCCTTTTCTCTATAGTTTCATAAATCTTCAAGGGAGGGACTTAATGAAGATGTTTCATTTAGGATTAAGTGCTTCACTTTTGGTATGGATTTGTCCCAGTTCCTCACATACAGGCTGGTCTCCCAGGTGGTGGTAATCGGCTCCTGAATTCCTTTTCCCTCTCTGGGTCAGGATTCAGGCATATGACCTCCAGTGACTACCCAAGGCAGTCCCCTGCTTAGTATGGGACTTTTGGACTTTTGTCACCTTGTCTGTCATATTGGTCTGTTCATTGTTTGTTTCTTTTGTGCTTGTCATTTGGGTTCCCTCCTCTCCACCATCAAGGAACCCCAGATTAGGGCACTGAAATCCCTTCTAGTGACATATGGTCTCAAAGTTAAAACTCATGACCTGGACCAATTTTGGGAGAAGGCCACTATTTTGCCTCCCTGGATATCTCTGGAGAACAGGTGGAACACTGACCTCTAGATGCCCGTTTACCTGTTGTGGCTGATGTTCCCAAAAACCTCTGGGGAAGAGATATTCTGGAAGACATGGGTTTCCTCTTTACTATAAGTTATTTCATCTACTTTGATGATATTATACAACATGACCAATTGGGCCTCACAGGTTGCAAAGTCAGGAATAACCTCTAATTCTAATGGCCACTGTCCACCTAGTGCAAATTGATATCAAGGTATCTGACCCTATACTATTGACCAGTGGCTTCTTTTGAAACCTAAACTTTTTAGTCTCAAGGAACTTGTCTTGGAACAATTAGCTTTGCTTCATTCGGAATCCATGACCAGCAGACATAATACTCTCAGGATGATGTTTTCTAGATCCATCCATTTGCTTGAGAATTTCATGAAGTCATTGGTTTTTTTTTTTTCAATTTTTTATTAGATATTTTCTTTAATCATCAGGGAAACGCAAATCAAAACAACTTTGAGATTCCATCTCACACCAGTCAGAATGACTAAGATCAAAAATTCAGGTGACAGCAGATGCTGGCGAGGATGTGGAGAAAGTGGAACACTTCTCTTCTTGCTGGTGGGATTGCAAACTTGTATAACCACTCTGGAAATCAGTCTGGCAGTTCCTCAGAAAATTGGACATCATTGTTTTTAATAGCTGAGTAGTATTCCATTGTGTAAATGTTCCATATTTTCTGTATCCATTCATCTGTTGAGCCAAAGGCATCCCTTATAAGGACAACATTTAATTGGGGACAACATTACAGCTTCAGAATTTCAGTCCATCATCATCAAGGTGGGAGCTTGGCAGTATCCAGGCATTCATAGTGCAGGCAGAGCTGAGAGTTCTACATCTTCATCTGAAGGCTGCTAGAATACTGGCTTCCAAGGTTGAAAAGCACACACCCATAGTGACATACCTATTCCAACAAGGCCACACCTACTCCAGCAGAGCCACACCTTCTAATAGTGCCACTCTCTCGATTGAGCATATACAAACCATCACATTCCATTCCCTGGCCCTCATAGTTGTTTTAAATATATGAGTCTATGGGAGCCATACTTAAACATAGTATAATGCAAAACACATTTAGTCCAATTTGAAAAGGTCCCCATAGTTTATAGCAGTCTCAACAGTGTTAAAGTCTCTTCTAAGATTCATCCAATCAGTTAACTGTAATCCCCAAAGCAAGATAGGAAACCAGCTGGGCAAACTCCAAACTCTGCATCTCTATGCCTTATGTCAAAGTGGTCTACAGATCTACAACTCCTTTTTTTTTTTTTAATTTTTTTGACTGCAACAAACTTCTTTCTCCTGAGTTGGTTCCACTCCCTGTTAGCAGCTTTCCTCAGCAGATATACCATGGCTCTGGCATCTCTAACATCTTGGAGTCTCCAAGGTAAATTCAGTGTTACAGCCTCTTGTGTCAATATCTGGAATCCACACATGATCTTTTGGTCTCCTGCAATGGGCTGGTGTCACTTCTCCAGCTCTGCCCTCTGTAGCATTTTAAGCTCAAGTGGATTAACTCCACTGTTGCTATTGTTCTTGATGATCAACCTGTGGTACTGGCATCTCCGATATACTGGGATATTTTGCTACAACCAGTCTTTACAAACAGCCTTTCACAGGCTCTCTTAATGGTGCCAAGCCTCAACTCCTTTACATGAAACCTTCAGTCTTGGGCCACCAACTGTAACTGAGGCTACACCTTCACCAATGGGCTTCTATAGTGAGTGCCAAACCTCAGCTGGTCTTCATGACCCCTTCATGCCTTCAAAACCAGCACCACCTGGGTGACTCTTATATGTTACCAAGTCCAGCTGAATCACGAGATTCAACCTTTACTATTTTTATAACACAGCTTCTATGTGTTCTAAGAAAATACATCCTAAATGATTTTACCTCAGTGATGCTTGTCAATTCTTAATCACCACTACTTTCTTAGCTCCAGCTAACCACCATAATTGTCCCAGTAGTGTCCTTTTCCTCTTGACTATAAAGCCAGAGCCACATGGCCAAGGCTGCCAAATTCTGCTTGCAGAAGCTGGACCATTAAAAGATATGATATAGAAAAAAAACTTTAGTTTGGTTATGTGCTTTATAGTTAGTCTTCAGTGCTGTCTAAAATCCAAGAACAAATTACATATTACCTGAGTGTATAGAAATCAATAAACATAGGTTTTAAAATGTCAACCATTGTAGAGACAACTGACTACCTGGACAGTCCCCTAATTTCTTATAAAGTTGGAGCATCTGTTTTCAGCCTTTTGGCCCAGAGCCATCTGGCAGAGCCAGAAATAAAGGAGGAATATAAAAGACTTGCTTACTCTGTCTTGGAAGAGATTAGCAGTCAAATATCCCACATCTGTTGGTTATTTTGGACAGTGTTTTCTGCGAATGAAAGAGGCAATTTCTTTCTTTTTTTTATTATTAAACTAATAAAGTTTATTTTAAAATATACAACTCACTATTACAATTTTTTAAGTTATCAAAATAATTTATAATAGTTAAATGCCTCTTAATTATATGTGGTATCTTTTGAGGCTAAAAGAAACATGCACTCAACCTGTTTTAAAATTCTATTTGGAAGATTAAACATGATAAAAGTAGAAAAAATATCTTATTTTTCTTTCTTTTAAAATTTTCTTTATTTACATTTCAAATGCTATCCCTTTTACTAGTTTCCCCTCCACAAATCCCCTATCCTCATCCCCAACCCCTGCTCCACAACTCACCTACTCCTATCCTACTTCCTGGTCCTGTCATTCCCCTATAGTGGGGCATAGGACTTTTACAGGACCAAGGGCCTCTCTTCCCATTGATGATCTATGAGGCCATTCTCTTCTACATATGCAGCTATAGACACAAGTCCCTCCATGTATTTTCTTTGATTGGTGGTTTATTCCCAGGGAGCTCTGGGGTACTGATTAGTTCATATTGTTGTTCCTCATATGGAGATACAAACCCATTCAGCTCCTTGGGTACTTTCTCTAGCACCTTAATTGGGGGCCCTGTGCTTCGTTCAGTGGATGACTGTGAGCATCCTCTTCTGTATTTGCCAAGCACTGGCAGGGCCTCACAGAAGATAGTTAAATCAGGCTCCTGTCAGCAGGCTCTTGTTGGCCTCTGCAATAGTGCCTGGGTTTGGTGGTGGTTTATGGGATGGAACCTGAGGTGAGGCAGTCTTTGGATGGTCATTCCTTCAGTCTCAGCTCCAAAATTTGTATCTGTAACTCCTCCCATCCTTCCATAGGTATTTTGTTTGCCCTTCTAAAAAGGATCAACACATCCACACTTTGGTTTTCATTCTTCTTGAGTTTCATGTGTTTTGAAAATTGTATCTTGGGTATTTTGAGTTTCTGGGCTAATATCCACTTATCAGTGAGTGCATATCAAGTGACTTTTTTTGTGATTGAGTTACCTCACAGAGGGTGATATCCTCTAGATATCATTTGCCTAAGAATATCATAAATTCATTGGTTTTAATAGCTGCATAGTACTCCACTGTGTAAATGTACCACATTTTCTCTATCCATTCCTCTGTTGGGGGAGATCTTGGTTCTTTCCAGTTTCTGGCTATTATAAATAAGGTTGCCAGTACCTGGCAAATACAGGAGTGGATGCTCACAGACATCCATTGAACGGAGCACAGGGTCCCCAATAAAGTAGCTAGAGAAAGTACCCAAGGAGCTGAAGGGGTCTACAGACTTATAGGAGGAACAACAGTATGAACTAACCAGTACCCCCAGATTTCCATGAGAATAAACCACCAATCAAAGAAAACACATGGTGGGACTTGCCAGGGGAATGCCAGAGCCAAGAAGCTGGAGAGGGTGGGTTGGGGGGCAGGCCAAGAGGGGAGGGAATAAGGGATGTTCAGAGAGGAAACTAGGGAAGGGGATAACATTTGAAATGTAAATAAAGAAAATATCTAATAAAAAACATAATGCTAATTTCAAGCAGAGTGAGAAAATGTATCAATAATATTTCCGTGATATTTGTAGAATATGATTTTCATACTTTCAACTATTAATATTAACAAAATAATTATTTTAAGATAAATAAATGAATAAATAAATAAATAAATAAGGGTTCTATGAACATATTGGAGCATGTGTCATTATTACAAGTTGGAACATCTTCTGGGTATATGCCCAGGAGTGGTATAGCTGGATCTTCCAGTAGTACTATGTCCAAATTTCTGATTTCCAGAGTGGTTGTACCAGCTTGCAATCCCACCACCAATGGGGGAGTATTCCTCTTTCTCCACATCCTCTCCAGCATCTGCAGTCACCTGAATATTGATCTTAGCCATTCTGATTGTTGTGAGGTAGAATCTCAGGGTTGCTTTGATTCCCTGATGATTAAAGGTGTTGAACATTTTTTTTAGGTGCTTCTCAGCCATTCGGCATTCCTCAGTTGAGAATTATTTGTTTAGCTCTGTACCCCATTTTTAATAGCATTTTTTGGTTTTCTGGAGTCCAACTTCTTGAATTTTTTTGTATGTATTGGATATTAACCCCCTATCAGATTTAGGGTTGGTAAAAATCCTTTCCCAATATGTTGGTAGCCTTTTTGTCTTATTGACAGTACCTTTTGCTTTACAATTTGCTTCGCAATTTTCTAATGTCCCATTTGTCAATTCTTGATCTTACAGCACAAGCCTTTGGTATTCTGTTCTGGAATTTTTCCACTGTGCCTATATCTTCAAGGCTCTTCCCACTTTCTCCTTTATGAGTTTCTGTGTCTCTGGTTTTAGGTGTAGTTCCTAGATCCACTTAGAGTTGAGCTTTGTGCAAGACAATAAGAATGGATCAATTCACATTCTTCTGCAGGCTAACTGCCACATGTGCCAGCACCATTTGTTGAAAAATGCTGTCTTACTAGTGAGCAAAATCTTGCTAGCAAGACAGCATTTTTCAACAAATGGTGCTCAGAAGAATGCAAATGCAAATTGATCCACTAGCAAGATTTTGCTGAAAGGACCCTGATATAGCTGTCTCTTGTGAGGCTATGCCGGGGCCTAGCAAACACAGAAGTGATGCTCACAGTCAGCTATTGGATGGATCCCAGGGTCCCCAGTGGAGGAGCTAAAGAAAGTACCCAAGGAGCTAAAGGGGTCTGCAACCCTATAAGTGGAACAACAATATGAACTAGCCAGTACCCCCCAGAGCTCGTGTCTCTAGCTGCATATGTAACAGACGGTCTAGTTGGCCATCATGGGGAAGAGAGGCCCCTTGGTCTTGCAAACTTTATATGCCTCAGTACAAGGGAATGCCAGGGCCAAAAAGTGGGAGTGGGTGGGTAGGGGAGGGTGGAGGGTATGGGGAACTTTTGGGATAGCATTGGAAATGTAAATGAAGAAAATACCTAATAAATATAAAAAAAATGCTCTTTTTTCCACTGGATGGTTTTAGCACCTTTGTCAAAGATCAAGTGACCATAGGTGTGTGGGTTCATTTCTGGGTCTTCAGTCTTGTTCCATTGATCTACCTATGTGTCATTGGACCAGTACCATGCAGTTTTTATCACAATTGCTCTGTAGTACAGCTTGAGGTCAGAGCTGCTGATTCCACCAGAGGGTTTGTTTCATTTTGTTTTGTTTTGTATTGTTTTGTAGAGAAGAGTATTTGTTATCCTAGATTTTTGTTATTCCTTTTGAATTTGCAAATTGCCCTTTCTAACTCTGTGAAGAATTGTGTTGGGATTTTGATTGGGATTGCATTGAAGATGTAGATTGCTTTCAGCAAGATAGCCATTTTTACTATATTAATCCATGAATATGGGAGATCTTTCCATCTTCTGAGATTTTCTTTAATTTCTTTCTTCAGAGACTTGAAGTTCTTGTCATACAGATCTTTCACTTCCTTAGTTAGAGTCATGCCAAGGTATTTTATATTATTTGTGACTATTGTGAAGGGAGTTGTTTCCCTAATACCTTTCTCAGTGTGTTTATCTTTTGTGCAGAGAAAGGCCACAGATTTGTTTGAGTTAATTTTTATCCACCTACTTCAGTGAAGTTGTTTATCTGGATTAGTAATTCTCTGGTGAAGCTTTTGGGGTCAAATACATGTACTATCATATTATCTGAAAATAGTGAAATGTTTACTTCTTCCTTTCTAATTTGTATCTGTTTGATCTCCTTTTCTTGTCTAATTATTATGGCTAGGACTTCAAGTACTATATTGAATAGATAGTAAGAGAATGAGAAGCCTTATCTAGTCCCTGATTTTATTGGGATTGTTTCAAATTTCTCTCCATTTATTTTAATGTTTGCTACAGTTTGCTGAATATTGCTTTTTATTATGTTTGGTATGGGCTTTGAATTCCTGATATTTCCAAGACTTTGTCATGAACAGGTGTTGGATTTTGTCAAATGCTTTCTCAGCATCTAGCGAGATGATCATGTGGTTTTTGTCTTTGAATTTGTTTATATAGAGAATTATGCTGATAGATTTTCATACATTGGACCAATCCTGCATCTCTGCAATGAAGACTACTTGATCATGGTGGATGGTAATTTTGATGTGTTCCTGGGTTTAGTTTGTGAGAATTTTATTGAGTATTTTTGCATTGATATTCATAAGGGAAATTGGTCTGAAGCTATCTTTCTGTGTTGCATCTTTGCTTGGGTTTAGCTGTCAGAGTAATTGTGACTTTACAGAATGAATTATGTAGAGATCCTTCTGTTTCTATCTTGTGGAATAGTTTGAGGAGAATTGGAATTAGGTCTTCTTTCAAGGTCTGATAGAACTCTGCACTTAAACCTATCTGGTCATGGGCATTTTTTGGTTGGGAGACTATTAATGACTTTTTCTATTTATTTAGGGATATGTAATGTTTAGATCATTAATCTCATCCTGATTTAACTTTGGTACCTGGTATCTGTCTAGAAAATTATCCATTTCACCCAGGTTGTACAGTTCTGTTGTGTATAGGGTTTTGTAGTAGGATCTGATGATTTTTTGGATTTCATTAGATTGTGTTGTTATGTTTCCCTTTTCATTTCTGATTTTGTTAATTAGAATACTGTTCCTGTGCACTCTAGTTAGTCTGGCTAAGGGTATATCTATCTTGTTGATTTTCTCAAAGGACCAGCTCCTGATTTGGTTGATTTTTTTTTTTTTTTTATATTTCGTTTTGTTTCCACTTGGATAATTTCAGTCCTGAATTTGATGATTTCTTGTAGCCTACTCCTCTTTGGTGACTTTGCTTCCATTTATTCTAGAACTTTCAGGTGTGCTGTCAAGCTGCTAGTGTATGTTCTCTCCACTTTCTTTTTGGAGGCACTAATAGCGTTGAGAATTCCTCTTAGAACTGCTTTCATTGTGGTCCATAAGTTTGGGTATATTGTGGCTTCACTTTCACTAAATTCTAAAAAGTCTTTAATCTCTCTCTCTCTCTCTCTCCCCCCTCTCTGTCCAAGTTATCATTGATTAGTGTTGTTCAGCTTCCACATGTATGTTGACCTTCTATTATTTATGTTGTTATTGAAAATCATTCATAGTCCTTGGTAATCTGATATGATGCATGGGATTATTTCAATTTTTTGGATCCTTTGAGGCCTATTTTGTGACTGATTATATGGTCATTTTTGTAGAAGGTACCATGAGGTGCTGAGAAGAAGGTATATCTTTTTGTTTTAGGATAAAATGTTCTATAGATATCAGTTAAATCTATTTGTTTCATAACTTCTGTTAGTTTCAATGTGTCTCTGTTTAGTTTTATTTTTTCCCAGGATTGATGAGATTAGGATATTGAAGTCTCCCCCTATTATTGTGTTCAGTGCAATGTGTGCTTTACTAAATTTCCTTAATGAATGTGGATGCCCTTACATTTGGAGCAAAGATATTCAGCAAAATGTTGGGTCCTGTTTATGTAACCATTCTGTGAGTCTATGTATTTTTATTGAGGAATTGAGTCCATTGATATTAAGAGATATTAAGAAACAGTGACTGTTGCTTCCTCTTATTTTTGTTGTTAGAGTTGGGATTCTCTTCTTATGGCTATCATCTTTTAGGTTTGTTGAAAGATTTTTTTCTTGATTTTTCTAGGGCATAGTTTCCCTCCTTGTGTTGGAATTTTCCCTTTATTATCCTTGAATATGTGAATTCGTAGAAAGATAATGTTTGAATTTTGTTTGTTCATGCAATACTTTGGTTTCTCCATCTATGTTACTACGGTAGCCTGGGCTAGCATTTGTGTTTTCTTAGTATTTGTATAACAAATGTCTAGTATCTTCTGGTTTTCATAGTTTCTGGTGAGAAGACTGGTGTAATTCTTTTTTTTTTTTTTTTTTACTTTTCTGTTATTTTATATTTTCATGTAGATACAATCTACAGCATAATTTTTGTGAATCTTTTTTTTTCTTTTTTTTTTCTTTTTTTATTAGGTATTTAGCTCCTTTACATTTCCAATGCTATACCAAAAGTCCCCCATACCCACCCACCCCCACTCCCCTACCCACCCACTCCCCCTTTTTGGCCCTGGCGTTCCCCTGTACTGGGGCATATAAAGTTTGCGTGTCCAATGGGCCTCTCTTTCCAGTGATGGCCGACTAGGCCATCTTTTGATACATATGCAGCTAGAGTCAAGAGCTCCGGGGTACTGTTTAGTTCATAATGTTGCACCTACAGGGTTGCAGATCCCTTTAGCTCCTTGGGTACTTTCTCTAGCTCCTCCATTGGGGGCCCTGTGGTCCATTCAATAGCTGACTGTGAGCATCCAGTTCTGTGTTTGCTAGGCCCTGGCATAGTCTCACAAGAGACAGCTACATCTGGGTCCTTTCGATAAAAATCTTGCTAGTGTATGCAATGGTGTCACTGTTTGGATGCTGATTATGGGGTGGATCCCTGGATGTGGCAGTCTCTACATGGTCCATCCTTTCATCTCAGCTCCAAACTTTGTCTTTGTAACTCCTTCCATGGGTGATTTGTTCCCAATTCTAAGGAGGAGCATAGTGTCCACATTTCAGTCTTCATTCTTCTTGAGTTTCATGTGTTTAGCAAATTGTATCTTATATCTTGGGTATCCTAGGTTTGGGGCTAATATCCACTTATCAGTGAGTACATATTGTGTGAGTTCCTTTGTGATTGTGTTACCTCACTCAGGATGATGCCCTCCAGGTCCATCCATTTGGCTAGGAATTTCATAAATTCATTCTTTTTAATAGCTGAGTAGTACTCTATTGTGTAGATGTACCACATTTTCTGTATCCATTCCTCTGTTGAGGGGCATCTGGGTTCTTTCCAGCTTCTGGCTATTATAAATAAGGCTGCTATGAACATAGTGGAGCATGTGTCCTTCTTACCAGTTGGGGCATCTTCTGGATATATGCCCAGGAGAGGTATTGCTGGATCCTCCGGTAGTACTATGTCCAATTTTCTGAGGAACCGCCAGACGGATTTCCAGAGTGGTTGTACAAGCCTGCAATCCCACCAACAATGGAGGAGTGTTCCTCTTTCTCCACATCCTCGCCAGCATCTGCTGTCACCTGAATTTTTGATCTTAGCCATTCTGACTGGTGTGAGATGGAATCTCAGGTTTGTTTTGATTTGCATTTCCCTGATGAATAAGGATGTTGAACATTTTTTCAGGTGCTTCTCTGCCATTCGGTATTCCTCAGGTGAGAATTCTTCGTTCAGTTCTGAGCCCCATTTTTTAATGGGGTTATTTGATTTTCTGAAGTCCACCTTCTTGAGTTCTTTATATATGTTGGATATTAGTCCCCTATCTGATTTAGGATAGGTAAAGATCCTTTCCCAATCTGTTGGTGGTCTTTTTGTCTTATTGACGGTGTCTTTTGCCTTGCAGAAACTTTGGAGTTTCATTAGGTCCCATTTGTCAATTCTCGATCTTACAGCACAAGCCATTGCTGTTCTGTTGAGGAATTTTTCCCCTGTGCCCATATCTTCAAGGCTTTTCCCCACTTTCTCCTCTATAAGTTTCAGTGTCTCTGGTTTTATGTGAAGTTCCTTGATCCACTTAGATTTGACCTTAGTACAAGGAGATAAGTATGGATCGATTCGCATTCTTCTACACGATAACAACCAGTTGTGCCAGCACCAATTGTTGAAAATGCTGTCTTTCTTCCACTGGATGGTTTTAGCTCCCTTGTCGAAGATCAAGTGACCATAGGTGTGTGGGTTCATTTCTGGGTCTTCAATTCTATTCCATTGGTCTACTTGTCTGTCTCTATACCAGTACCATGCAGTTTTTATCACAATTGCTCTGTAGTAAAGCTTTAGGTCTGGCATGGTGATTCCGCCAGAAGTTCTTTTATCCTTGAGAAGACTTTTTGCTAACCTAGGTTTTTTGTTATTCCAGACAAATTTGCAAATTGCTCCTTCCAATTCGTTGAAGAATTGAGTTGGAATTTTGATGGGGATTGCATTGAATCTGTAGATTGCTTTTGGCAAGATAGCCATTTCTACAATGTTGATCCTGCCAATCCATGAGCATGGGAGATCTTTCCATCTTCTGAGATCTTCTTTAATTTCTTTCTTCAGAGATTTGAAGTTTTTATCATACAGATCTTTCACCTCCTTAGTTAGAGTCACGCCAAGATATTTTATATTATTTGTGACTATTGAGAAGGGTGTTGTTTCCCTAATTTCTTTCTCAGCCTGTTTATTCTTTGTATAGAGAAAGGCCATTGACTTGTTTGAGTTAATTTTATATCCAGCTACTTCCTTGAAGCTGTTTATCAGGTTTAGGAGTTCTCTGGTAGAATTTTTAGGGTCACTTATATATACTATCATATCATCTGCAAAAAGTGATATTTTGACTTCCTCTTTTCCAATTTGTATCCCCCTGATCTCCTTTTGTTGTCGAATTGCTCTGGCTAGTACTTCAAGTACTATGTTGAAAAGGTAGGGAGAAAGTGGGCAGCCTTGTCTAGTCCCTGATTTTAGTGGGATTGCTTCCAGCTTCTCTCCATTTACTTTGATGTTGGCTACTGGTTTGCTGTAGATTGCTTTTATCATGTTTAGGTATGGGCCTTGAATTCCTGATCTTTCCAAAACTTTTATCATGAATGGGTGTTGGATCTTGTCAAATGCTTTTTCTGCATCTAACGAGATGATCATGTGGTTTTTGTCTTTGAGTTTGTTTATATAATGGATTACATTGATGGATTTTCGTATATTAAACCATCCCTGCATCCCTGGAATAAAACCTACTTGGTCAGGATGGATGATTGCTTTAATGTGTTCTTGGATTCGGTTAGCGAGAATTTTTTGAGGATTTTTGCATCGATATTCATAAGAGAAATTGGTCTGAAGTTCTCTATCTTTGTTGGGTCTTTCTGTGGTTTAGGTATCAGAGTAATAGTGGCTTTATAAAATGAGTTGGGTAGAGTACCTTCTACTTCTATTTTGTGAAATAGTTTGTGCAGAACTGGAATTAGATCTTCTTTGAAGGTCTGATAGAACTCTGCACTAAACCCGTCTGGTCCTGGGCTTTTTTTTGGCTGGGAGACTATTGATAACTGCTTCTATTTCTTTAGGTGATATGGGACTGTTTAGATGGTCAACTTGATCCTGATTCAACTTTGGTACCTGGTATCTGTCCAGAAATTTGTCCATTTCGTCCAGGTTTTCCAGTTTTGTTGAGTATAGCCTTTTGTAGAAGGATCTGATGGTGTTTTGGATTTCTTCAGGATCTGTTGTTATGTCTCCCTTTTCATTTCTGATTTTGTTAATTAGAATTTTGTCCCTGTGCCCTTTAGTGAGTCTAGCTAAGGGTTTATCTATCTTGTTGATTTTCTCAAAGAACCAACTCCTCGTTTGGTTAATTCTTAGAATAGTTCTTCTTGTTTCCACTTGGTTGATTTCACCCCTGAGTTTGATTATTTCCTGCCGTCTACTCCTCTTGGGTGAATTTGCTTCCTTTTTTTCTAGGGCTTTTAGACGTGTTGTCAAGCTGCTAGTATGTGCTCTCTCCCGTTTCTTCTTGGAGGCACTCAGAGCTATGAGTTTCCCTCTTAGAAATGCTTTCATTGTGTCCCATAGGTTTGGGTACGTTGTGGCTTCATTTTCATTAAACTCTAAAAAGTCTTTAATTTCTTTCTTTATTCCTTCCTTGACCAAGGTATCATTGAGAAGAGTGTTATTCAGTTTCCATGTGAATGTTGGCTTTCCATTATTTATGTTGTTATTGAAGATCAGTCTTAGGCCATGGTGGTCTGATAGGATACATGGGACAATTTCAATATTTTTGTATCTGTTGAGGCCTGTTTTGTGACCAATTATATGGTCAATTTTGGAGAAGGTCCCGTGAGGTGCTGAGAAGAAGGTATATCCTTTTGTTTTAGGATAAAATGTTCTGTAGATATCTGTCAAGTCCATTTGTTTCATAACTTCTGTTAGTTTCACTGTGTCCCTGTTTAGTTTCTGTTTCCACGATCTGTCCATTGAAGAAAGTGGTGTGTTGAAGTCTCCCACTATTATTGTGTGAGGTGCAATGTGTGCTTTGAGCTTTACTAAAGTGTCTTTAATGAATGTGGCTGCCCTTGCATTTGGTGCGTAGATATTCAGAATTGAGAGTTCCTCTTGGAGGATTTTACCTTTGATGAGTATGAAGTGTCCCTCCTTGTCTTTTTTGATAACTTTGGGTTGGAAGTCGATTTTATCCGATATTAAAATGGCTACTCCAGCTTGTTTCTTCAGTCCATTTGCTTGGAAAATTGTTTTCCAGCCTTTCACTCTGAGGTAGTGTCTGTCTTTTTCCCTGAGATGGGTTTCCTGTAAGCAGCAGAATGTTGGGTCCTGTTTGTGTAGCCAGTCTGTTAGTCTATGTCTTTTTATTGGGGAATTGAGTCCATTGATATTAAGAGATGTTAAGGAAAAGTAATTGTTGCTTCCTTTTATTTTTGTTCTTAGAGTTGGCATTCTGTTCTTGTGGCTGTCTTCTTTTTGGTTTGTTGAGTGATTACTTTCTTGCTTGTTCTAGAGCGTGATTTCCGTCCTTGTATTGCTTCTTTTCTGTTATTATCCTTTGAAGGGCTGGATTCGTGGAAAGATATTGTGTGAATTTGGTTTTGTCGTGGAATACTTTAGTTTCTCCATCTATGGTAATTGAGAGTTTGGCCGGGTATAGTAGCCTGGGCTGGAATTTGTGTTCTCTTAGTGTCTGTATAACATCTGTCCAGGCTCTTCTCGCTTTCATAGTCTCTGGTGAAAAGTCTGGTGTAATTCTGATAGGCCTTCCTTTATATGTTACTTGACCTTTCTCCCTTACTGCTTTTAATATTCTATCTTTATTTAGTGCATTTGTTGTTCTGATTATTATGTGTCGGGAGGAATTTCTTTTCTGGTCCAGTCTATTTGGAGTTCTGTAGGCTTCTTGTATGATCATGGGCATCTCTTTCTTTATGTTTGGGAAGTTTTCTTCTATTATTTTGTTGAAGATATTAGCTGGCCCTTTAAGTTGAAAATCTTCATTCTCATCAATTCCTATTATCCGTAGGTTTGGTCTTCTCAATATGTCCTGGATTACCTGGATGTTTTGAGTTAGGATCCTTTTGCATTTTGTATTTTCTTTGACTGTTGTGTCGATGTTCTCTATGGAATCTTCTGCACCTGAGATTCTCTCTTCCATTTCTTGTATTCTGATGCTGATGCTCGCATCTATGGTTCCAGATCTCTTTCCTAGGGTTTCTATCTCCAGCGTTGCCTCGCTTTGGGTTTTCTTTATTGTTTCTACTTCCCCTTTTAGTTCTAGTATGGTTTTGTTCATTTCCATCACCTGTTTGGATGTGTTTTCCTGTTTTTCTTTAAGGACTTCTACCTGTTTGGTTGTGTTTTCCTGCTTTTTTTAAGGACCTGTAACTCTTTGGCAGTGCTCTCCTGTAATTCTTTAAGTGACTTATGAAAGTCCTTCTTGATGTCCTCTATCATCATCATGAGAAATGTTTTTAAATCTGTGTCTAGATTTTCGGTTGTGTTGGGGTGCCCAGGACTAGGTGGGGTGGGAGTGCTGCGTTCTGATGATGGTGAGTAGTCTTGATTTCTGTTAGTAGGATTCTTACGTTTGCCTTTCGCCATCTGGTAATCTCTGAAGCTAGCTGTTATAGTTGTCACTGTTAAGAGCTTGTTCTTCAGGTGACTCTGTTAGCTTCTATAAGCAGACCTGGAGGGTAGCACTCTCCTTAGTTTCAGTGGGCAGAGTATTCTCTGCAGGCAAGCACTCTTCTTGCAGGGAAGGTACCCAGATATCTGGTGTTTGAACCAGACTCCTGGCAGAAGTTGTGTTCTACTCACTAGAGGTCTTAGGATCCCCTGTGGAATCCTGTGTGGGCCCTTGCAGGTGTTGGGCAAGACTCTGCTGGCAAGGTAGCCCGGGGCTCGAGTGGAGCAGAAGGGGCTTGTGCCCCAGATCCGACCCGGGTAGCCTGCTTCCCTATGTACCTCAGTCTCAGGTTCCGTGCAATTGGATTGGGAC
The DNA here is from genome assembly GCF_000001635.26 of Mus musculus. Classification (NCBI taxonomy): domain Eukaryota; kingdom Metazoa; phylum Chordata; class Mammalia; order Rodentia; family Muridae; genus Mus; species Mus musculus. Next base: position 79,721,388 of record NC_000079.6, read on the forward strand.
AGGCGCTGTGTTCCACTCACCAGAGGTCTTAGGATCCCGTGGGGAGTCCTGTTGGGCCCTTGCAGGTGTTGGGCAAGACTCTGCTGGCAAGGTAGCCTGGGGCTCGAGTGGAGCAGAAGGGGCTTGTGCCCCAGATCCGACCCGGGTAGCCTGCTTCCCTATGTACCTCAGTCTCAGGTTCTGCGCGATTGGATTGGGGCAGGCGCTGTGTTCCACTCACCAGAGGTCTTAGGATCCCGTGGGGAGTACTGTGTGGGCCCTTGCGGTTGTTGGGCAAGACTCTGCTGGCAAGGTAGCCTGGGGCTCGAGTGGAGCAGAAGGGGCTTGTGCCCCAGATCCGGCCCGGGTAGCCTGCTTCCCTATGTACCTCAGTCTCAGGTTCTGCGCGATTGGATTGGGGCAGGCGCTGTGTTCCACTCACCAGAGGTCTTAGGATCCCGTGGGGAGTCCTGTGTGGGCCCTTCCGGGTGTTGGGCAAGACTCTGCTGGCAAGGTAGCCCGGGGCTCGAGTGGAGCGGAAGGGGCTTGTGACTGGTGTAATTCTAATAGGTCTGCCTTTATATGTTACTTGACTTTTTTTCCCATACTGCTTTTAATAGTCTACCTTTGTTTAGTGCATTTGGTGTTTTGATTATTATGTGTCAGGAGGAATTTCTTTTCTGGTCCAGTCTATTTGGATTTCTCTAGGCTTCTTGCATGTTCATCGGCATATTTTACTTTAGGTTAGGAAAGTATTCTTCTATAATTTTGTTGAAAATATTTACTGGCCCTTTAAGTTGATAATCTTCATTCTCACTTATATCTATTATCCTTATTTGGTCTTCTCATTGTGTCCTGAATTTCCTGGATGTTTTGATTTAGGATCTTTGTGCATTTTTAATTGTCTTTGATTGTTGTGACCATGTTTTGTATGGAATCTTCTTCATCTGAGATTCTCTCTTCCATCTCTTGTATTCTGTTCATAATACTTGCATCTATGGCTCCTGATTTGTTCCCTAGGATTTTTTTTTATCTCCTGAATTGTCTTCCTTTGTGATTTCTTTATTGTTTCTACTTCTATTTTTGGATCCTAAATGGTTTTGTTCAATTCTTTCACCCATTTTGTTGTGTGTTCCTGTAATTCTTTAAGGGATTTTTGTGTTTCTTCTTTAAGTGCTTCTACCTCTTTACATGTATTCTCCTATATTTCTTTAAGGGAGTTATTAATGTCCTTCTTTAAGTCCTCTACCAGCATCATGAGATACAATTTTAAATCTGAATCTTGCTTTTCTGGTGTGTTGGGGTATCCAGGACTTGCTGTGGTGGGAGTACTGGGTTCCGATGATACCAAGTAGTCTTGGGTTGTATTGGTATGATTCTTACATTTGCCTTTCACCATTTCATAATCTCAGGCGTTAGATGTCTCTGGAGCCAGCGACAGCTAGAACATCTAACTCCCTAGATGTTCCTTCTGTGAGTCTCTAAGCCTGTGTCAGCACTCCTGGGATACCAGCTCTCCCCTTGCAAGATCAATGCACAGAGGGCCGTGGAACTGCCCCACCTCCTGACTTCAGATGTAGACCCATAGGACCCTGTCCTAGAAACTGTGTTGCCTCTACTCTCCTGAGTGGATCCACCTTAGAGATACATTGGAGTGAAAATGGTGATGTCACCTGAGTCCTGGGGTCAGGGCACTCTCTGTAGGCAAGCTCTCCTCTGGCAGGTAAGGTGCACAGAGGACTGAGGTTCAGCTCCACCTTCTGCATGCGGATATAGGCCCAGAGTAGGACCATGTCCGAGAAGCTCTGTTCCTTCTTCAGCCTGTGCTCTCCTTTGCAGACACTACTTAGATCAAAAAAATATTTATATATATTTATCTTATGAAGTCCTCTATGAAAGGAAGTTGTGACAAGTTCCTGATTAGACAGAAAGTATTCCATCTCCTAAGGAGAATATGCAGCATAACTATGGCTTCAAAGAATGAATTGGGTAGTGTCCCTTCTGTTTCTAACCTGTGGTCTATTTTGAAGAGTATTGGTATGAGGTCTTTTTGAAGGTCTGAAAGAATTATGCACTAAACTCACCTGTTCCGGGGCTTTATTTTTGGTTGGAGATTTTAATGATTGCTTTTATTTCTTTAGGGGTTATGGGACTGTTTAGATGGTTTGTCTGATCCTGATTTAACTTTGATATTTAAAATCTGTCTCGAAAACTGTCCATTTAATCCAGATTTTCCAGTTTTGCTGAATATAGCATCTGATGATTTTTTTGAATTCCCTCAGTTTCTGTTGTTATATCTCCTTTTCATTTCTGATTTTATTATTTTGGAAACTGTCTCAGTGTTCTCTGGTTAGTCTGGTTAAAGGTTTATCCAACTTGTTGATTTTCTCAAATAACCAACTCCTGGTTTTGTTGAATCTTTGTATAATTCCTTTTGTTTCTACTTGGTTTACCTCAGCCCTGAGATTGATTATTTCCTGCCATCTAATCCTCTTGTTGTATTTGCTTCTTTGTTTTGTTCTAGAGCTACCAGGTGTGCTGTTAAGCTACTAGTGTATGCTCTCTGCAGTTATTTTTGGAGGTACTCAGAGCTGAGATTTCCTCTTAGGACTGCTTTCATTGTGTCCCGTAAGTTTTGGTATGATGTGCCTTCATCATCATTAAATTCTAAAAAGTCTTTTATTTCTTTCTTTATTTTTTCCTTGACCAAGTTATTATTGAGTAGGGCATTGTTCATCTTCCATGTGTATGTGGGCTTCCTGTAGTTTATGTTGCTATTGAAGACCAGCCTTAGTCTGTGGATATGTGATAAGATGCATGAGATTAGTTCAATATTCTTGTATATCTTGAGACCTGTTTTCTGACAGAATATATGGTCAGTTTTGAGAAGGTACCATGGGGTCTTGAAAAGAAGGTATAATCTTTTTTTTTTTTATGACATATTTTTTTAAATTGGGTATTTATTTCATTTACATTTCCAGTGCTATCCCAAAAGTCCCCCACATGCTCTCCCACCCACTCCCCCACCCACCCACTCACACTTCTTGGCCCTGTTGTTCCCCTGTACTGAGGCATATAAAGTTTGCATGACCAATGGGCCTCTCTTTCCACTGATGGCTGACTAGGCCATTTTCTGATTCATATGCAACTAGAGACACGAGCTCCAGGGGGGTACTGGTTAGTTCATATTGTTATTCCACCTATAGGATTGCAGATCCCTTTAGCTCCTTATTTATAATAGCCAGAAGCTGGAAAGAACCCAGATGCCCCTCAACAGAGGAATGGATACAGAAAATGTGGTACATCTATACAATGGAGTACTACTCAGCTATTAAAAAGAATGAATTTATGAAATCCCTAGGCAAATGGATGGACCTGGAGGGCATCATCCTGAGTGAGGTAACACATTCACAAAGGAACTCACACAATATGTACTCACTGATAAGTGGATATTAGCCCAGAAACTTAAGATACCCAAGATATAAGATACAATTTGCTAAACTCATGAAACTCAAGAGGAACAAAGACCAAAGTGTGGACACTTTTCCCCTTCTTAGAATTGGGAACAAAACACCCATGGAAGGAGTTACAGAGACAAAGTTTGGAGCTGTGATGACAAAAGGATGGACCTTCTAGAGACTGCCATATCTGAGGATCCATCCCATAATTAGCTTCCAAACGCTGACATCATTGCACACACTAGCAAGATTTTGCTGAAAGGACCCAGATAGAGCTGTCTCATGTGAGACTATGCTGGAGCCTAGCAAACACAGAAGTGGATGCTCACAGTCAGCTATTGGATGGATCACAGGGCCCCCAATGGAGGAGCTAGATGACATATTCTAACAATATCTGTTAAATTCATTTGGTCCATAACTTTTGTTAGTTTCACTGTGTCTCTGTTTAGTTTGTGTTTCCATGATCAGTCCATTGATGAGAGTAGGGTGTTGAACTCTCCCAGTATTATTGTGTGAGGTGATATGTGTGCTTCGATCTTTAGTAAAGTTTCTTGTAGGCATGTGGGTAACCTTTGAGCATTGATGTTAAGAACTGAGAGTTCTTCTTGACAGATTTGCTGAGTATGAAATATCCTTCATTAACCTTTTTGATATCTTTGGGTTGAAAGTTTATTTTATTCAATATTAGAATGGCTACTCCAGCTTGTTTCTTGGAAATGTTTGCTTGGAAAATTGGTTTCCAGCTCTTTATTCTGAAGTAAGGTCTGTCTTTGTTACTGAGGTGGGTTTCCTGTATGCAGCAAAATGCTTGGTCCTGTTTTCATATCCATTCTGTTAGCCTGTCTTTTATTGGGAAATTGTGTCCATTGATGTTATGAGATTAAAAATAATTATTGTTGCTTTCTGTTATTTTTGTTTTAGAGGTGGAATTATGTTTGTGTGGGTATCTTCTTTTGGGTTTGTTGAAAGATTACCTTCTTGATTTTTCTAGGGTGTAGTTTCCCTCCTTATGTTGAAGTTTTCCATCTTTTATCCTTTGTAGGGCTGAATTTGTGGAGAGATAGTGTGTAAATTTGTTTTTGTTATGGAATATCTTGTTTTTTCCATCTATGGTAATTGGAAGTTTTTTTTTTTTTTTTTGGTATATTAGCCTAGGCTGGCATTTGAGTTCTTTTAGGGCCTGTATGACATCTGCCCTGGAGGATCTTCTAGCTTTCATAGTCTCTGGTGAGAAGTCTGGTGTAATTTTGATAGGACTTCATTTATATATTCCTTAACATTTTTATTTTACTGCTTTTAATATTCTTTCTTTGTTTTGTGCATTTGGTGCTTTAACTATTATGTGACAGGAGGAATTTCTTTTCTATTTAGAGTTCTGTAGCCTTCTTGTATGTTCGTGGGCATCCCCCCTTTTTTTTAGGTTATGGAGTTTCCTTCCATAATTTGGCTGACGATATTTACTGGCCCTTTAAATTGGGAATCTTTGCTCTCTTTTATACCTATTATCCTTAGGTTTTGTCTTCTCACTGTTTCCTTGATTTTCTGGATGTTTTTGTTTGGGAGTTTTTTGCCTTTTGCCTTTTCTTTGACTGTTGTGTGAATGTTTTCTGTGGTATCTTCTGTACCTGAGATTCTCTCTTCTATTTCTTGTATTCTGTTGGTAATGCTTGCATCTATGACTCCTGATGTCTTTCTTAGATTTTTCTAGCTCCAGAGATTTTTTCCCTTTGTGAGTTCTTTATTGTTTCTCTATTTCCATTTTTATATCCTGCATAGTTTTGTAAAATTCCTTCACATGTTTGTTTGTGTTCTCTTGCAATTCTTTAAGTGATTTTTGTGTTTCCTTTTTAAGGGCTTCTACATGTTTCCCTGTGTCCTGTATTTCTTTAAGGAAGTTATTTATGTCCTTCTTGAAGTCCTCTATCATCATCATGAGATGTGATTTTCTCTCAGAACCTTGCTTTTCAGGTATGTTGGGGGATAGCAGGGTTTGCTGTGGTGGGAGAAATGGGTTCTGATGATTCCATGTAGCATTTTTAACTACTTTTAGTTTTTATAGTCCAGTTGTTACCCCCCTCTCAGTCTGTTCTCCCACAGTTTGTCATCCCATTCCTCCTTCCCTCTGTCTCCAAGAGGATGCCCCTCCAGCCCCCATCAGGTCTCCCTGCTCCCTGGATCTTCTAGCCACTCAAGGGAGTGCATCTTCTTCCACTGAGGCCAGACCTATTGGTCTGCTGCTGTATGTGTCTGTGATCTCTGATCTTGTTATTGGCGCAGTGTCTGGGAGACCTCACAGTTCCAGATTAGTGGGTTTGTGTAGATTTTTCATCTTGCTATGTGGTCACTCTCCTTTTCAGCTTCTTCCAGCCTTTCCCTAATTCAACCACGGGGTCCTCATCTTCAGTTCATTGGTTGGGTGTAAGTATTTGCATATGCCTCAGTCAGCTGCTTGTTGGGCTTCTCAGAGGACTCCCATGCTAAGCTTCTGTCTGTAAGCACACTCAAACATGAATAATAGTGTCAGGCCTTGGAGATAGATTCCCAAGTTGGTCCTGTCACTGGACCTCCTTTCTCTCAGTCTCTTCTCCATTTTTGTTCTTGTAGCTCTTTTAGACAGGAACAATCCTGTGTCAGAGTTTTTGACTGTATGATGGCAACATCTTGTTCTTAAATAAGTTGCATAGACATAATACCTATCTAAGATTAACAATGTTAATTTCAAATTTTGCATCACTATACAGATTTATACTAATGAAAATGTTAATTTTACATCAATATGTAAATTTTATACCAGTGTAAGAAATTATAACTTCAAATTTATATTAATTATAAAAATTTGTACCAGTGTAAGATTATGGCTACACAGTGCTTTGTTCAAGAATATATTTAGTAATCCATCCCATCTGTTTCCTCCCTGTTCAAAATTATGACCATTCCCAAATTAACCCTTAAAATGACAACCTATCTACAATTTTTAAAATAACCAGATACCCAATCACAATGGATCAAGTTGATGACTCTCCATGGCTTCTTTCTGCTGAATAAGGCTGATGAGAAATTCTTTAATGGTTAGGGAGGGGTAGGAACATTAGAAAATTGGTTAGATTTAAGAAAGATAGCTTTAGCATCTGTTATACAGTCTCTATATGCTTAGAAGGCTCAGTCCTTGACTGAAGTTCTGACTGGATACATATGAAAGGTTGGATGAGACAAGATCATCTGGAATCAGTAGCAATTCCTGAAGCTGTTCTTGAAGCAAGTATCTGGACAGCACCAGGAAAGAAGGTGCTGGAAGAAAAGGGCAGTTCAGCATCTCTGAAGATCAATCTTGTCAAAGATGTACATTCTGTAATATATGAATCTTATAAGCAAAATTTTTGTACCATTAAGATATTTGTGTAAATTGTGCAGTATGCCCAGATCAGTTAAGGATGAAATTTTGCTCCTTGTTTGAGCAGGTAAAAGACAATTGTCATTTTTTATGAGGTAATTTTACAAATAACCAATAGTAATATATCTTCATTCAGAATATATGAAGAAGGACATGAAGAGTTTTCAGGATTCCATAAGCAACAAGATTTAATGTCTCATTTAAGTTGAAGTTTTAGCTAGAGACATTTTTATGTCTAAGACAGTTACTGGGCTTTTCAAATGTTTAGGAATCAGCAGATCAATTTACTTGTTTTGTTTTTATTTTCTCAAAATTTTCAAGATCTTCTGGTGGTCTTCCCCTGTCACATCTGATCCATATCACTTTGTAAGTGGTCCAGAGTCTTTTTTCCTTCCCTGTCAACACAACAGAATCTCTGTTCTATAATAGCATTTCTTTAATCCAATAATTGGAAATCATTAAAGGTCGACTTCTCTCCTAGAGAAATTCTAATATAACTGCCAAACTTATAACCACATACTTTTTGAAAATTAAAACAATTTAAAACAATTGAAGTAATCTAAAAAAATATCGACCATTGAGATAGTTCTTCTTAACCTCCTGCTTTTTGACATATAATTTAAGATCAACTGCCTCAATATTTTATATATTAATGTATACTCAAATCTTCCCTACTATGGAAATTAATATCTCTATGGGTACATACTGTAGTATGCCCCTTCTGTTTATTTAATCCTCAAGGCCTAAGGTTCTACTGTCTAAGATAGGTTAGGCTTCTTATCCCTTGCTTTCAATCTAATTTTCTTTAAGAACAAATGCCTCAATCTTTATACATTTCTGTATTTAACTTTAATTAAATTCCCTTCTACTTACTTATTATAGGCTCTAATTTTTGTCATACCAGGCTGACACTCCTGAGAAATTCCAGGTAGACCATAAGCAAAGATCCCACAAATTTATTCTTACAAGAATTTTAAATATCTTTGAAGCATTTGTTCATTCATTCTCTTGCCCTTCCCCTTCTGTGGAACTTACTATCTGCTGTGTATACCATCTGACTCTCTACCTCTCATATTTTTCCTCCTAGTAACTGGCCTGTCTTTTTGCACAGCAGAGGCTCCCAGCTTCTCAGCTTAAGCTTGTTGTATCCATTTCAAACAATTGGAAGAAATCTCCATGTGGCAAGGGCAAATTCTTGATATACCCTTGTATTCTTAAAAACAATAAAATCAGATTTATATATCTCTATTTTTTATGTATATTTATCTGATAGCTGGAAGCAGGAATCTTTTATTGTCTGTTTCTTACTGTCTTCCTCCTAGCATGTGTCTTGGGGTAAATCTCTGCAGATGGCTGTGTTCCTTTGTTCTGCTTTCCCACACTGGAAACACATGACTCAGCCTCACTCACTGAGAAACCAGTTCTTCTCTCTCCTAGAAACTTTTCATTTGCATGTATGTATTCCATCCCAGAATCCCTAAATTATTGAATAATGGGTTCTCACTGACCATGTTGCATGCCATATGTTGTGGTAAGTTTTTTCTATACCAACTAGGATCCCAGTGAATCGCACATGCGCACCTGTCCCGGGGCTGTCTTTGGATCTATGAATGAAAGACACACAGACATTAGCTTATTTTTAAAATGCCTTGGCTATCTCAAAGGCTGGGTACTCTTAAACATTCCCCTGCTACCCCAGGCCCAATTGAGGATGTGGTTAGTGGCCACTTACCCAAAATCTCACATGGCTGGTTGGCTTTTTTTGCTGCCATTGTTGCATCCCATCCTTCTACTCCAAGTCATGGCGATTCTCCTGTTCCTCCCTGTGGACTACCCTCAAAACTCTAAGTGTCCTGCCCTATGCCCAGACATTGGTATCTTTATTATTCTATAAAAAAAAACAAAAAAAACAAAAAAAACAAAAAACAAAAAAACTGGGGACAAGGACCTTCTGTGTCTGAACACACAGGTTCCTGATTGAATCAAAGCATTAAAACAAGTCTCCAACAGACTTCCTATCCCTTGGGAGAACTGCCAGTCTGAAATAGGTATAAGATTCACTAAAGACCACTCAATATTATCATCTAACTTCACACTTGGGAATTGAGATCTTGTCTTGACCCAGACAGCCACAACAGCAGAGACTGTCAATGCAGTAGTCTTTACATCAGCTGAGGGGATGACAGGTGCAATAGGTCTTAAATCAACATTTTACCAAGCCATCCACATTTAGATTATCTACTGGTAGAAGAGATGCCCCTTGTTAGGGACATGTTTCTGTTGGCTTCTGTCCTCAGGCTTCACTGAATCTGCCTAACCCCTTACCCGGGACATAATGACACTGAAGCTAAACTACAGTTGGCTCAATATCTTGAAGGTACCTGGTCAGACAAATTCCTAGCTATTTGGTACCATTAAAGGAAAGCATAGTGAACCTCAATGAGATCAGGGTATTTGTGTGCTCTCTAGATGCCAGATTCTTAGGAAAATGTGGGACAATATTAAGAGGGTGTATGGCCCCCTAATGAATAGTCATTTATACTATGATGGGAGGAATTCTTATACTAATAATTATTTTGTTTAGGTATCTTGAACAGCAGGTTTCCAGGCAGTGCTCCATAAATAAAGTGACCATCAAGGTCCTGATGGCTCCTAAAAGTCCCGATGACTGCCCACCCCTAAGGAAGTGATCAAAGCCTAGATGATAGAGATCCATAAGGCTACCAAGTAGGCTGTTTCTCATCTCTCCCTTGCATGACATGACTCCAGAGTAGTATCTCTTTGAGTGTTGATAGTTAATGACAGGTAAGGAGCTGGGAGACAGGACAACCTAGGACAGGCAAAGTCCAATGTACTGGGAATTCTCCCTGGTGGGATCAACAATGTTGTAGCACCTAGCTTCCACTAGACTGTCAAACTCTTAAAAAAAAAAGGGTGGAAATGTAGAACAAATAACAGGTCTCACTGAAGAAGCTGTAGCTACATCCACTTAAACCTTGGGGTCCATGCATTCACGAAGGCAACTTCCACATGAGGACCTAATTGAAGACTCTGAGAACCTAAGTGTTGGTGACAAAGACAATGTCAGCCAATCAGGAACTGCCATTTGGAAGTCATGCTTAATTTGGAACCAATGAAATGCAAGTGGTAGGTATAAAGTGTGCTCCTGTGGAATGATTTAACAAGTTTGTTGTCATTCTTAATGTTTATGCTTTGCTGTCTTTCAGAAATAGTTTTACAAAGCCAATGAGTTTAAGAAGAGTTCTTCTTTTCCCTTCTACAAGCTTCAGGAAATCTTTCCTTATCTTTAGGTTCTTGATCCATTTGTAGCTGAATTTTGTGGATGGTGGTAAATATAAATCTATTTGCATTTTTTACATATATACTTCCAGTTTGGCCAGAAATTATTTGTTTAAGATACAGTCTTTTTTGTAGTGTATTTTTTCTGTATTCTTTATTAAAAATGAGATGTTGATGTGTGTATGGATTTATATCTGGCTCTCCAATTAAATTCCATTAACCAACATGTCTGTTTTAGTGACATATATAACATGTCTTATGTTAATATTATGCTGTTTTTATTACTATAGCTTTGTATTTGTGGTTGGGAAGTTCATACTTCTGGATCTAATTTTACTATTTAGGTCTATTTTTACTTATCCTATTTTCTTTTTGTGTTTCCATGTGAATTTGCAAATTGTCCTTTCAATTTGTATGAAGCTTTGTGTTAGAATGTTGAAGAGGATTATACAAATCATGCCTCTAATAGAATGGCCATTTTCACTATATTAATCTTGTCAGTCCACAAGCACAGAAAATCATTCTACCCTGAAATGTCCTAAGGATATTATTTCCTTTTGTAATGTATATATAGGAGATGGGAGCTACTGATTTATCAGCTTTTGAAGTTTTTGGTGGATATTTTAAGGTTATTTTGTATAAATTAATATTATATAAAATGAAGATACTTTGACTTCTTAATTTTCATCCCTTGTGTCCTTCACTTGTCTTACTGCTCTAGTTAAGACTTCAAATACTATATTGAGTATGTACAGTGAAAGTAGACAACCTTGTCTTGCTCCTGATTTTAGTGAAAATGTTTTGAGATTGTCTTGCTAAGGTTGATGTTGGCTTATGGTTTTTGTAAATATATTCATGATATTTAGTTATGTTCCTTATATACCTAATATCTTTAGGACTTTTACCAAGACAATTTTGTCCAAGGTACTTTCTACATCTAATAATATAATCACTAGGTATTTCAGTTTCTGTATGTTTATGAGGTGGCTTAGATTTATGGATTTTCATATATTTAACTTTCCTTGTATCACTGGGATGAAAGCTACTTGGTCATGGTGAATAAAATATTCAGTGTGTTGATCTTGGATTTGGTTCACAAGTAATTTGAAAATTTTTACACCTATGTTCATAAGAAAAAGGAATATGTAATTCTCATTTTGCTAAGTCTTTGTGTGATTTGGGTATAGAGTCATTTTGAAATTATATAAAGAATTAGGCATTGTTCCTTCTGTTTCTATTTTTAAGAATAATATGAGGACTAATGATATCAAGTCTTCTTTGAACGTTTAATGAATTCTAGGCTGAATCTTCCAGGATCTCAGCCTATTTTTTTTCTCCATACGGGGAAGGGGGTTTTATAACTACTTCTGTTTCACAGGTTTGTGAGTCTGTGTAAATTGCTTATCTGTTCCTGATATAACTTGAATATGTTGCATATATCAAGAAATATATCTATTTTTTTCAGTTTTGTTGAGTACAGATACTTTTGTTTGATATTTTATTTATTTACATTTCAAATGTTATCCACTTTACTGGTTTGCCCCAGGAAACCCCCATCCATTTCCCTCGCTCTGCTTCTATGAGGACGTTCCCACAACCATCCTCCCACCTCTACCTCCCTGCCCTCAAATTCCCCTACATTGGGGCATCATGCTTTCACAGGACCAAGGGACTTTCCTCCCATTGATGCCTGACAAGGTCATCCTATGGTACATATGCTGCTGGAGACTAGGGTCCCTTCATGTGTATACCTTGGTTGGTGGTTTAATATCTGGGATCTCTAGGGTTGTCTGGTTGGTTGATATCTTCTTTTGAGGTTGCAAACCCCTTCAGCTCCTTCAGTCCTTTCTCTAACTCCTTCATTGGGGATCCCATACTCAGTCCAATGATTGGCTGGGAGCATCTGCCTCTGTATTTGTCAGGCTCTGGAAGAGCCTCTCAGGAGATAGCAATATCAGGCTCCTGTCAACCTGCACTTCTTGGTATTCACAATAATGTCCAGGTTTGTTGACCGTATATGGGATGAATCCCCAGGTGGGGCAGTCTCTGGATGGCCTTTCCTGCAGTCTATGTTCCACACATTGTCTCCATATTTGCTCCCATGAGTATTTTGTTCCCTATTCTCAGAAGGACAGAAACCCTCATACTTTGGTCTACCTTCTTCTTGAGCTTCATGTGGTCTGTGAAATGTATCGAGTATTCCAAGCTTTAGGGTTAATATCCACTTAATCAGTGAGAGCATATCATGTGTTCTCCTTTTTACCCTTCTTAAAATCCTCTACCAGCATCATGAGATATGATTTTAAATCCGAATCTTGCTTTTTGGGTGTTTTGTGGTATCCAGGACTTGCTGTGGTGGGTGTACTGGTTTCTGATGGTGACGTTTGGTTTTGGTTTCTATTAGTATGATTGTTAAGTTTGCCTTTCACCCTATCTAGTAATCTCTGGTGTTAAATGTTCTAGTTGTCTGTGGCTGGAGCCTGTTCCTCCTGTGATTCTGTTAGCCTCTGTCAGCACTCCTCATGATCAGATCACTCTCTGCAGGCAAGCTCTCCTCTTGCAGGGAAGGTGCACAGAAGTCTGGAGCTCAGATTCACCTCCTCAATTCTGGGATCAGAGCCCTCCCTGGAGATTGACTCTCCTCTGGCAGGGAAGGTGCCCTGGCTGAGGATGAAGGCCCAAAGGGACCCTGTCCAAGAATCTCTCTTGCTTCTGTGGCATACTTGCTCTCCTGCATAGATGGGTCTTAGTGATCCCAAGATCCTGGGTGTGCTAGGGTCTGCCTAGTTCTTGCCCAAGATTGTGCAAGGCTGGAGCTACCAGAATGAATCACAGCCGCTAGTTGGGTGGGTTTCCTTTGTCTCTATTTCTGCAGTGATCCCCAAATCCTGGATGCTATAGGGCCCTCTGAGTTCGAGCCCCAAATGGTGAAGGGCTGGTGCCAACCAGAATGAATCCCAGCACCTTGTTTGGCAGGTTTCTTTTGTCTCTATTCCTGCTGGAAAATGACCCTTCGGGTTTTTTTTGTTTGTTTGTTTGTTTGTTTTGGGTTTTTTTTTTTTTTTTTTTTGGAACAGATGCTACATTTTACTCACTAGCAATCTCAAGATCCTGGGAGTGCTAGGGAGCCTACAGTGTGGGGAGTTTTCTGGGCAGCTTGCCCCCCCTCCCCCCCACACTGAGTTCATACCCAAGACAGGGCTGGCACCAATGGGAATGAACCAACGTGGAGAGATCTCTGGGGACCTTGGGACCCTGTACCGAGTTTTTGCCCAAGATGTCACGGGCTCTATTAAGGCCTTCTAACAGTATCACTGAAGATTTTTACTTTTTGATACTTATAGCGTGCTAATTTCTATATTACTTTACATGCTGTGATACAAATGAAAACAAAATATTTTCTCTTTTCTTTCTTCATTTTTATGTTATTTTATTCTTTCTAGTGTATTACTAATATAGCTAGTAACTGACTATACCACCTTTTTAGTCAATGTTTTTAGGAGCAGAAGAAATAAAATATGCAAGTTTAATTGAACATACATTTTGATATTCAGAGAGAGAAAGAAAATATATAAAATATGTATTCATGAGGAAGGGAGAATGTATGAAATTATTAATAGTTTAATAGTTCTGTAGTTCCTGTGAAAGGTTATTTCTTATGTTAAAAATATTGGCAGACCTCTCCCAACCAGACAGCTCTACCTTTCCCTCAGGAGGCCTGTTCCAATCCAGGTCACCTAGGGAGACAGCCAAGCCCTAGTCCTTCTTCCCTTTTCTGGGACCTAGCAAGCACAGCAGCCATGAACTCTGACTTTGTCTAATCCAAGCTCTATCTCTCTTCTGGTCTATAACTCCACCTGCAATCCTGGATCTGCACAATTTTCTCAACCCCATCCCTCTGCCTACCTCCCAGGAGGTCTGTTCCAATTCGGGACACCAAGGGACTACTAGGCCAGCCAACACCATAGAAACATAGATGGCAAAAAGCAAGCACAAGAAAATAATCAACCAAAGCCAGTGTAGTATGGCACCATGAGAAATCAGCTTTCCTGCTACAATAAGCCCCGGATACCCTAACATACCTTAAGAGCAAGACAATGACCTTAAATCACATCTCATGGAGATAATAGATGCCTTTAAAGAGGATATAAATCTGTTAAAGAAATAAAGGAAAACATAATCAAAGTAGTAGAAACCCTTAAAGTGAAAACAAATAAATCCCTTAAAGAAACACAGGAAAAACAATCAAACAGGAGAAGGAAAATGTAAATAAAAGCAATAAAGAAAACACAAATGGAAGCAGTCCTGGAGAAAAAAAAAAAAAAAACTAGACTAGAAAACAGGAACTACAAACATAAGCATCACCAACTGATTACAAAAAATTGAAAAAAGAATCTTAGGCATGGAAGATACCATAGAAGAAGTTGATACATCAAAGAAAATGCTAAACCTAAAAATGTTTCTCACACCAAACATATAGGAAATGTGGGACACAATGAAAAGGCCAAACTTAAGAATAAGAGAAATAGAAGAGATTGGTGATTCTCAGTTCAAAGGGCCAGAAAACATCTTCAACAAAATCATAGAAGAAAACTTCCCCAACTTAAAGAAAGAAATAGTCATAAATCCACAAAAAGACTACAGAACACCAAGTAGATTGGACCAAAACAGAAAATCCTCTTGCCTCATAGTAATCAAAACACTAAATGAACAGAACAATGAAAGAATACTGAAAGCAGCAATGGAAAAAGGCCAAATAACGTATAAGGGCTGACCTATCAGAATTATACCTGACTTCAACTGGAACTCTAAGTAATATAAAATATCTTGGTGTAACCCTAACCAACTAAGTGAAAGATCTGTATGTCAAGAACATCAAATCCCCGAAGAAAGAAACTCAAGAATACACCAGAAAATTGAAAGATCTCCCATTCATATGGATCAGAAGGATGAACAGAGTGTAAATGAACATCTTACCTAAAGCACTGTACAGATTTGATGAAATTCCCTTCAAAATTCAAACAGTTTTTTTTCAGACCTTGAAAGACTAATTCTTTTTTTAAAGAGTAAATTTTTATTTTTTATTATTTTTTTAAAATATTTTTTATTACATATTTTCCTCAATTACATTTCCAATGCTATCCCAAAAGTCCCCCATACCCTCCCCCCCACTCCCCTACCCACCCATTCCCACGTTTTGGCCCTGGTGTTCCCCTGTACTGGGGCATATATAGTTTGCGATTCCAATGGGCCTCTCTTTCCAGTGATGGCCTACTAGGCCATCTTTTGGTACATATGCAGCTAGAGTCAAGAGCTCCAGGGTACAGGTTAGTTCATAATGTTGTTGCACCTACAGGGTTGCAGATCTCTTTAGCTCCTTGGATATTTTCTCTAGATCCTCCATTGGTGGGTCCTGTGATCCATCCAATAGCTGACTGTGAGCATCCACTTATGTGTTTGCTAGGCCCTGGCCTAGTCTCACAGAGACAGCTATATCAGGGTCTTTTCAGCCAACACTTGCTAGTGTATGCAATGGTGGAAAGACCAATTCTTAACTTCATATTGAAAAACAAAACACTGAGGAGATACAAAACAATCATGGTCAATAAAAGAACTTCTGGAGGAATCATTATCCCTGAACTCAAGCTGTACTACAGAGGAATAGTGATGAAAACTGCCTAGTATTGGTACAAAGACAAACAGGTTGATCAATGTACTCAAACTGACGACTCAGAAAAAAAGCCCACACTTCTATGGACATTTGACTTTTGAAAAAGAACCCCAAATCATACAATGGAAAAAAGAAGTATCTTTGACAAGTGGTGCTGGTCTAACTGGTTGTCTACATATAGAAGAATGCAAAGTGAGACCCATATCGCCCTGGATAAAGCTCAAGTCCAAAGGAACCAAGAACTTCAACATAAAACCCGATATACTGAATCTAATAAAAGAGATGGTGGGGAATAACAAATGCAGTGACACAGGAGAAAATTTTCTGAACAAAACATTAATACTTCAGGTTTTAAGATCAACAATTGATAAATGGGATTTTATGAAGCTGCAAAGCTTCTATAAGGCAAAAGACAGTGTCAATACAGATTGGAAAAAGATCTTAACAATCCCTTCATCTGACAGAGGGCTAATATCAAAAATAAATAAAGAACTCAAGAAGTTAGACTACAAAAACCCAAGCAACTCAATTTAAAAATGGGGTACAGATTTAAACAGAGAATTCTCAAAACAGGAATCTCTCAAATGACTAAGAAGCACTTAAAGAAATGTTCAACTCTCTTGCCGGGCAGTGGTTGCGCACACCTTTAATCCCAGCACTTGGGAGGCAGAGGCAGGTGGATTTCTTAGTTCGAGTTCAGCATAGTCTACAAAGTGAGTTCCAGGACAGCCAGGGCTATACAGAGAACCCCTGTCTCAAAAAAAAAAAAAAAAAAAGGAAGGAAGGAAGGAAGGAAGGAAGGAAGGAAGGAAGAAAAAAAGAAAGAGAGAGAGAAATGTTTAACTCTCTTAGACATCAGAGAAATCCAAATCAAAACAACCCTGATATTCCAGCTTATGACAATCAGAATGGATAAGATCAAAAACTAAGGTGACAGCAGATTCTGGAAAGGGTGTAGAGAAAGAGGAACACTCCTCCACTGCTGGTGGGATTGCAATCTGATACAACCACTTTGAAAATCAATTATACAGTTTCTTAGAAATCTAGGAATAGTTCTACCTCAAGACCAACTTACATCACTCCTAGGCATATATCCAAAACATGCTTACCATACCAGAAGGACATTTGCTCTACTATGTTTATAGCAGCTTTGTTAATAATAACTAGAGACTGGAAACAACCTAGATGTCCCTCAATGGAAGAATTAATATAGAAAATGTGATTCATTTATACAGTGAAATACCATTCAGCCATTAAAAGCAAGAACACCATAAATTTGATTAGAAAATGTCATCCCGAGTCTGGTAACCCAGATCCACAATGACATATACAGTGCATGGTATGTACTCACAGAAAAGTGGATATTAGCCATAATATACAGCATAGCCATGATATATCCCACAGTCCCAAAGAAACTAAGCAAGAAGGAAGACCCAAGCAAGGATGTTTGAATCTCACTTAGAAGTAGAAATAATATAAAAATAATAGGCAGTTAGAGGGAGGGGAATGGCTGGGAGACATGAAAAAAAGGTGATGTGGGGTGGTTAGGATCAGGTGTGTGGAGAGACAGAAAAGAGGGCCATGAGAATTAATGGAAATTTGCACCTGCTAGGCCTGGGGATGGGGTATTGAATTTCCCTTGGAAGTCTCAGAGACTGTGATGGGAGAGGCTCACAGGAATCAATGTATGTGACATTAGCTGAGATACATAACAATGGGGATATGAAACCTTAAGAGACTCCTCCTGTAGTCATTCATGACTGTCAGTGGAGGGATAAAGACATCAACCTACCCTCAAAACTTTTGTCTAGAACTTTTCCTTTCTAAAAGAAATTCAGGGTTGGAACAAAGACTGAAGGAATGGCCAAACAATAACTGGCCCAACATGAGATCCTATGGGCAATCATCAATCTCTAACCCTATTAATGATACTCTGTTATGCCTCCTACAGAAGCCTAGCATATTTGTCCTCTACCCAGCATCTAACTGAAACAGATTCATTGGCTCATAGCCAAGGATTGTATGGAGGTGGGGACTTTTGTGGAAGAGTTGGGGTAAGGATTAAAGGCCCTGAAGGTAGATAGGAACTTGACTGGAAGACCAACAGAATAGACTAACCGGACCTCTGGGAGCTCTCAGAGAATAAGCCACCAACCAAAAAACATGCACATGGGCTTGGTTGAACAATCTACCACCAAACAGGGCTTCCTTGTCCATCATCAGTGAGAAATATACACCTAATTCTGCAGGGAATTGATGCACAATGTACGACTAAAATTATGAATTATACTCTTTCACTTTAAAATATCTGCTTCATAAAGACAAAACTATTGTTTTGCTTGGCCTTTATCCTAATTTCTAGTGTCATACAGCCAGTCAACAAATGCCATTTAAACAATAAATGAAGACATTGTACAAACCACGTAGGAATCTAACAGCCAGAAAATAACATAAAGAAGACAAAGGGGCTACACGAAACCCAAAAAGATTCTGCAAAACAAAGAGATGCTTGACACAGTGAAGAGACAATCACAAAAGAGGAGGGAATCTTCTGTGCATACATCAAATGGTGTAAAAATGTATATATTAATTATATTATATAGTATATAGTATTAAAGAATTGAACACAGAACATAAGTAATTCAATCAAGAAACAGGGCAATGAATTGACAAATAATTCTCAAGCTAAGTGTTCTCCATTCTGTTGGAGTCCTGACTTCAAGAAAAGCTACAAATAATGCTGGGTGGATATGAGGAAAGGAACTGTTGTACAATGCTGGTGATATTCTAAACCTGTATGTCAACCTGCAATTCTATATGGAGAGTTGTTAAAAGAGTAAAGATACAATCACCATAAGATGCAGCATTACCACTGTGTGGTAGTGATCTGGTGACAAAAGACTTGCCCACACATTTACACCAAATATAATTATATTAATTGAGGTCTATAAGCAACCTAAATGTCCATCACAAGAAGAATGACTAAAATACAACATACAATGGGGGCTTTGTTAACTAAAAGATGAATGAATTATGTCATTTACAAGAAGATGTAGACCTATTGTTTTTAGAGTTAGGCCAAATAAACAATATTAAGAAAAACAAAAGTCATTGGAGAATTAGATTATATATGTATGTTCACATGTATATGTGAATATACAAATCTGTGAACAAAATATATGTGAATAGGTATGCATATATTTATTATCTGCATATATTAACTAGCTCTATTTAGAAATTACATTATATACATATTTCAAACTAACATTCCAGAAGATATAAATTTATAACATTATGTCAACTTAAAAAAGGTTGAAATTACAAAGTGGATTCATTAGTAAAGGAGTTTGCCATAAACCTGACCATAGTACCCTTACTCTTTCTTTAAAATCAAGCCAAATCATTACTTACTTAGTGTGTGTATGTGTGTGTGTGCATGCACGTGCGCATGAGTAGGTAAGTGGACAGAGTTTGTTCTGAGTTCTGTTTTTCAGTTTTCATGGCAAGAGAAGTTAATAGATATGATGAATAAAAGCACAGTATATGCTGTTGCTATTTATATTTAGAATTGCATAATAAAATAACAGTTTACACTGTGAATATATATTAATTTAAAATGTAATAGAAGAAAAATAAATAGATTTAGCTATGATAGTATACAAATGTTATAACTAAAGAGAGACTGAGGCAGAGGACCATAAGTTGAATGCTGACATCTACTATAAATTAAAATTGATATCTGTAGGTTGTTGATTTGTCTGATTGACAGTGTCCTTTGTCTTAAAGAAGCTTTCCAGTTTCATGAGGTCCCATTTGTCAATTCTTGATCTTAGACTCTGGCCATTTGGTGTTCTGTTCAGGAAAATTCCCCCTGTGCCAACCTGTTGCAGGCTCTTTTATCACTTTCTCTTAGATTCTGTGTATCTGGTTTTATGTTGAGGTTCTTGATCTACTTGGACTTGAGCTTTGTGCAAAATGATAAATATAGATCTATTTTCATTTTTTTTTACATATAGCCTGCCAGTTATACTGTCACCATTTATTGAGGATGCTTTCTTTTTTCTTCTGGCTTCTTTGTCAAACAGAGAGTTTACAACAGAGGAGTCTCAAAAGGCTGAAACACACTTAAAGTAGTGTTCAAAGTCCTTAGTCATCAGAGAAATGCAAATCAAAATGACACTGAGATCCCATCTTACACCAGTCAGAATGGCTAAAATAAAAAACTCAGGTAACAGCAATGTTGAGGATGAGGAGAAAGAGGAACAGCCCTTCATTGCTGGTAGGATTTACAAACTGGTAAAACCACTCTGGAAATCAACCTGGATGGTCCTCCAAAAACTGGAAATAGATCTATCTACCTGAAGACCCAACTATACCATTATTGGGCATATACCCAAAAGATGCCCCACCATAGTACAGGTTATGTGCTCTACTATAATCACAACAGCCTTATCTCTAATAGCCAGGAGTTGGAAACAACACAGAAATGAAGAATGGATACAGAAAAGTGGTTCATCACACAATTGAATACTATTCAACTGTGAAGAATGAGGACATCATGAGTTTTGCAGGCAAATAGAAATTATTATCCTGAGTGAGGTAACTCAGACTCAAAATGACATGTGGGAGCTAAAAAGGGGTCCCAGGGGAAGAGAGGGAAGGAAAGGACTCACAGTCTCGCCAGAGTTCCACCTATGCTCTGGTCAGGCGGGCATGGGAGGGCTGCCATATGACTTCCACTCAGCTCCGGGTGGGCATCCAAGCCTCTGACCCTCTCTTCAGGGGTGGACAGGGGCAACTAAACCTGGGAGCCCCAGGGCTACTTTCCTAAAGCCCCAGAGTTATGGGAGAGAGGGAAGAGGGAAGAGAGGTTCCCACATCTGGGAGAGTGAGCTCAATGGATCTTGACTGGAGCACAGGAAGGCCTTCCATCAGGAAATTAAAAAGGGCTCATTAGGAGAAAGCCTATCCCATCCTCCAAGCACAGTGGGCCTTGATGAGCAGAGACTGTCTATGGTTTTATAGCTTTATTATTGAAAAGCAGTGGGAAAGAGAGAAGGTAGAAAAGAGAGAGAGAAAGAAAGAAGAGAGAGAGAAGGGAGAGAGAGAAAGAAGAGAGAGAGAGGCTAGAGAGAAAGAGAGAGTAAGAGGGAGAGAGGGAGAGGAGAGAAGAAGACAAAGAGAGAGGAGAGATGAGTGAAAGAAATGAGAGTTAAAAAAACAAATGAATGAGAAAAGAGTGAGAGAGTGAGGAGTAAGAATGAGGAGTGAGAGGGTGAGAGTGAGAAGTAAGAGAGAGGAGTGAGAGGGTGAGAGTGAGGAGTAAGAGAGAGGTGAAGAGGGGACTAACATCCCCTTTTGTGGTCTTTACTGTTGCTAGGTAACTGGGGAGGAGTTTAGCCTGAAGGTCAGAAGCTTGGAAAATTGCCTACATGACTTCTAGCCATGCTTCTCTTGTGGGGGCTTTGGGGAGTGGTAACTTAGGCAGGAGCCAGGGTTCCTGAAGCATGAGGGAACACCTACCATCTCATGTAGGTGAATTATCACCCTTCCAGGGTTCAGACCTCAGCTCAACTGGAGACCAGCCTGTCTGTGCATAGCCCAATGTCCCACAATGACATGCATGGTCTGTATATTAGCCAAAAAAGTACAGAGTAACTAAGAAAGAAATCCACAGAACTGAAGAAAGTTAACAGGTAGAAAGGCCCAGGTGAAGATGTTTCAATCACACTTGGAAGGGAGAAGAAAATAATCACAGGAGGCAGAGGGAAAAAGGGAACTTGGTGGCAGATTGGTAGGTAATATGAGCAGGTATGGGGGGTGCAGACAAGGGAAAAGCCCTGAGGATCAGCAGAATGAATTGAAATATGCATCCTCAGGGAGGGGGTAAGGGAAGCAGACCCTCTAGAATGTGATAGACTTAGATGAAATGCCTAACAGTGGCGAGGGGGAACCCGTATGGTCTTCCTCCAGTAGAAAGACAGGACATCAAGTAGGGGATAGGATTGCCATTCCACCACAAAAAACTCTGGACCAGAATTGTTCCTGTCTAAAAGAACTGCATGGACAAAAATGGAGAAGAGACTAAGGAAAAGTGACTGGACCAACTTGGCACCCATCTCAATGGGAGGCTCCAAGGCCTGACACTATTACTGATGTTTTGGTGTGCTTACATACAGGTGCCTATCATGGCTGTCCTCTGAGAGGCCCAATAGCAACTGACTGAGACAGATGCAGATATTTACACCCAACAGTTGGACTTAAGTTGGGGATGCCTGTGGTTAAATTAGGGAAAAGCTGGAAGAAGCTGAGGAGGGGAGCAGATAGGAAGACCAGCAGTTTCAATTAACCTGGATCCTTGAGATCTCTGAGACACTGAGTCACCAACCAGGCAGCATACACAATCTGGTCCATGGTACCCACACACTTACAGCTGAGGCGTACCTGGTCTGGCCTCAGTGGGAGAAGAGAAACTTTAGACCTCAGAGAGCGGAAGGGCCTGGCAGGAGTGGCATTCTTTTGGATGCAGGGAGGAGGAGGAACAGGATGAGGAACTGTGGAAGGGGAGCCAGGAGCAGGGCAACAGCTGGACTGTAAATAAATGAAAGTAACAACCCCCCCCAATTGCAACAACAACAACAACAACAAAAAAAAAAAACCAAGTAATTACAAAAATAAAAAAGTTAAAATCCAAACCACATGCTTAAAAAATTTAATCTTAAGATTTATTTGACTCATTAATGGCCTTTAGTAATAGGCAATCTTATAACTAAAGATATTAAAAAATATTCTTAGGAAAATGTGGTATGAATATTTAGATAATAACTTAAATATTATTATAACTATTATAATAAGGGTAATTTTTTTCAAACTATACTCCTTAAGACATATTTAAGCTTATAACAAAATTGAGTAGAAAACTCAGGGCTCATATCACTCTTGCTGTCAACATGTCTCTCCACTGGACTACAGTGGCAAAGCAATATCAACAAAAACATATAGTTCACATTAACTTGGGTATCATCTGTTATTTACACAAAGGTATAGTGATATGCTGTCACTTTAATAAAACTCATATCATATGTACATCACGGAATGCTGGAATTACACAGTATTTTGCTTCTCATACAGGCATTATTTTACTGATAGTACATATTTTAACGTCTTGTCCTCACCCCATGGCATATAGCTCATATCTTTTGAGTGCAAAAAATATGTTATCATATAACTGTTCTACTGTTCACATATTTATTCTCCTCCTGAAGGTTACGCGATTACTTCCAATTTGGGAAACTAATGATAAGGATGCTATGAATGCATCTTTAAGTATTTTGTCCTGTTGTCTTAATTCAGTGGTTGATTAAATATCATAACACACACACACACACACACACGCACGCACACACACACACACACACACACACACACACACACACACACACACATTCCAAACAGAAAGGATGTAAAGATAAAGGCTAGTCATAAACCTGACCTTTTTGAAGGAAACTTGTGCTTGATCTTGGACAATCATTTCACTGTTTAAATAGTGGTGGACATCTGAACAGCTGAAACCATGACATGACCATTCTTAGGACATAGTACTATGGATATCAGTTTTATGACCTAATAATTATCTGGTTTCAACTTGAGTTTGTAAAGAACTTATTTTGGTATATTAACAAGGAAAGCAGAGAAGAAAATCTCTCAGCAGTGGAGACTCAATTAATTTAAAATACACAATAATGGGCTCTGAAATGGCAACTACATTTTAACTAGTAAGTTCATTAAACACTTTCCCAAACTCATAACCATTATTTTCCTTAGTCACATGTTTTCTCAAAGGAGAGTTCATTCATTTTAACTGCTTAAAATACATGATGAATGAAGCAATTTGCTTTTTTATTTACATTTTACCACTGCTATTTTATTCAAAGAAGAACATTGTGATTTTAATCAGTTGTTTCCTAGCATACAAGAACAATTCTTTGTTTTACATTGAAAACTTTAGAGTTATGTTGTGAATGATGCAGACTACAATAGTTCTAGGAATTACTGGAATACTGAGTATTACATAATTAATTTATATGCAATTGATATATAAATAAAAGCTCAAAATATATTTAAAATCTCACTAAAATAATGAGTTTTCATATAGGTAAATTACAAAACTTGGGATAGAGAATAATTATGTCAATATTAAAATGATACAATATAATAATTTTCTTCTTATTTCAAGTTTGTTAGAGATTATATAAACCAAAACACCACCTCATTGTTATGTCTCAAACTAAGAAATATCCTCTATTTTCTTCCTTGCCTTCAACGATATTTGCAAAACACTAATATTGATCATTATGTCCTGATCAATTATTTAATTATATAATTTATGACATCCATATGTATATTATATTTTGTTTCAAATTATTGAAAATAGGTGAATGAATAGACAAAGAGAAAACACATATTTTAAATAAGATACATATTTCTATTTTGTTTTTTATTTTGTGCATATGAGTCTTAGGTTCAATGTGTGTATGACAGCATTGAATATCCTGGAAGTGGAATCACAACTAGGTATGATTCAGCAATTACATTCTGTGAGCTGAAGCAAAGTCTTCTTAAAGAACAGTTATTGCTGTTAATCTCTGAACTATCTCTCCAGGCTCAAGTAGGATAGTTTAAAACTACCATTTGCTTGTTGTATTAGTTATTTTTTATTTTTGTAGTTGCTTTGAAAAATGCTATGATGAAAGCAACTTGAAGAACAAAGGTTTTACTTTTGCTCACTGTTCTGAAGGTAGAGTTCATACTGGTTGGGATATCATGGTAACCACAGGCATGATGGCAGAGACAGGAAATATGCCGATCGATCACATCTTGTCTGCACACAGAAAGCAGAGAGAACAAGAACATGTTATAAACTCTCTGTATCCACAGAGGCCACATAACTCCAGAAGGGCTATACATCCTAAACTTTTCATAAATCTCTCAAATGGCACCACTAACTTAGTACCAAGTGTTCAAATACTGGAGCTTATTAAGGACATTATTCATTTAAAAGACTACACTCATGGTAGTGTTTTACATATCAACATCAGCTTCTATTAAGTTGCATAATTTATATTTTTTCTAATGAGATTATTTTGTCATTTCTAACAGTTACGAGTCACATTCCTTAACATATTATGTTTGCTACCTCTTTAACCTTTTCTATTCATAACTGCTTAGTACAATTTCAAGCCTTAGCTTGCAAATGAATATTTATATTATCTTTCTTCATTTAACAGAAATTCTGACAAACATTAAGGAAAAAAAAACATGCTGGAGATTTCTGGTAAAGAGATAATGAATATTTTTATTTTTAACATGCTTATAGAATGTTGCTCAGGCTTTATTCATACAATCATGGTGGTTCTGATTTCATGAGTGCAGCACTTCTGTTAGGTTCAAAAGACGCTATACCAAACACAGAAGTGGATGCTCACAGTCAGCTATTGGATGGATCACAGGGCCCCCAATGGAGGAGCTAGAGAAAGTACCCAAGGAGCTAAAGGGATCTGCAACACTATAGGTGGAACAACATTATGAACTAACCAGTACCCCGGAGCTCTTGATTCTAGCTGCATATGTATCAAAAGATGGCCTAGTCGGCCATCACTGGAAAGAGAGGCCCATTGGACACGCAAACTGTATATGCCCCAGTACAAGGGAACACCAGGGCCAAAAAAAATGGGAATGGGTGGGTAGGGAAGTGGGGGGGGGAGGGTATGGGGAACTTTTGGGATAGCATTGGAAATGTAATTGAGAAAAATATGTAATAAAAATATTTTTTAAAAAAAGACGCTATTAAACTTTGGTCCTTTGTAACCTCTGGCTCCTACAATCTTTCCTCATTGTCACATGGTGGCCACTGACCTTGGGAATAGAGTTATATAAATATCTCATTTGTGAATGAGATCTTCACAGGCACTGATGCGCTGCACGTTGCGCAGGTGAAAACTGCATATGTGTGTTGTAGTGATCTATGGGTATTGAGATACACACTTAGAGGGTAGTTAATACTATGTTATTATTATCACTAAAAGAATAATAGAAGTATATTCACCCCAGAAATTTAAGCTTCCCAATTATTCATTCTTCACCATATTTATAATGTCGGGAATGTATTTCCTCCTCTGGCATGTGTTGTAGGTCCAATCAGAAAGTCATTTGCTCCCCATATGCCATTCATCCTACAGTTGTATAAAGGGGCATATTTTACCAGATCAGTTCACAGATGAGTAAGACTTTTTGCAATAGAACCTTACCTAGCGCCTTCTAGTAGTGTGAGAGCTAGGCAGCAGAGAATCTTCCTGGTCAATACCAGCCTGTGTAAATGTAGCTTTTTTTCACCAGATGAAATTATTGATTCAGAGGCTTCCTGCTGAATAAGCTCACCCTGTCCAGTTCTCCCTGAACTCAGGAGTGCTGGTTCCAGTCAGCTGTTCTGCCTTGAACTCCTCTCTAAGCAAGCTGATTTAATCAGGATTCTGTTAGCTCAATGAATTGCTTTGCTTGTCCACAAACTAACTCTGGCAATTTCAATCTTCTAACTCATTCTACGAATTACCCTAATGCAATCTTGTTTTAACAAATAAATGTAACTTCAATAACCATACTTTAAAACTATTTTACTGAAGCTAGAGACTTTCTTCCATATATATTATCTTTTCTTGAATGTCTTCCTTGATCATTTACTAGATTAACATTCTGAGAGTTATGTAGAATTTAATTCATAATATTTCTATATCTCCATCTTTTCTTTCTGTCTCTTTTTCTATGTCTTTCCCTTTTCCTTTGTCCTTCTCTTTCTTTGATTTGAACAATTTATTTAACAGTGAATAATTTTTAACTAAAGTTAATGAGAAACAAACTACTCTGATTGAAGGCACTGACAAAAATGAATAGTTCTAATTTCTGTATTTATTAACCTATTAAACATAAATATTTATTGATTTTAATTATTTGATAGAAAATATTTTCTTTTCATTTTAAGTTATTTAAATAATGTTCACATATAAAGTTTTTAAATTAATATTATACACTTTGAAGTTTCTTTTTAACTTGTCTTTAACTCATTGCTTATTCAGATTATCCACAAGTTTATCTACTTTTGCCTTTTTTATAAACTTAATTATTAACAAAATATTTTCAATAAATAAAAGCATCTACTAAATGATGTTATAGTTTGTGTTACTTAAGGATATTTTCAGAAAAAAAATTTTTAGATTTATTAATATATTCTAATTTGTATTCCAAAATATTTAAGATATCTTTGTGACTCTAGAGCCTCTAACATGATAGATGAATATCCTGTCACTGAGTTACATACTCCCATATTCTTATATTTATTATCATCCAGCTCACTAAATAAAAAATATATTCATATAATACAAATATTTGGCTCTTATATATTTTCAAAATTATATATTTTGGTGTCCTATTGTTTGTCATATATCACAGATTTTAATTTATTTTATTATTTTGTTTTACATTGATACATCCAAGTTTTTATATGCAGTGATGAGAATAAACAATAGAGCTAAAATACTGATGCAATAACACACCCCAAAATAACATAGGCAACTGTTTCCATCATTTACAATATAGTAGTTATTGTATCTTCAGTTAAAATAGGATTACATTTATTATCACTAATATTTAAATATTTGGGAAATGATCTAATTCTATTGAAAATTCAATTTTATTATAGGCAATTAATAAAATGATTTAAATCTTAATAATTATTATATATTTTTTACTCTACTAACTCTTCATCTGGAATCCTTAGAATTCTAAACATTTAAAATGTTACTATCTTGAAGAATATATGCATATGTGAGTTTCTTTAGTATATGTTTTTTATTAGTTTTAATTTGTTAATTTATCTATAATTATTTCATTATCTTTCTTTTTTAACAAAATCAATTTCTAAGCAGTGAATCCAATTCCTTTTTACTATTGCCAATTTTTATACTCTATATACAATATTGGTGGGCATAAATTTTATGTTTAAAATGTTTATATATTTTTGTAGACCTTCTATAAAAATGAAATATGTACCTCCTTTATTTTTTGACTTTTTGTGTTATTCCATTCTTCATAGAATTTGATATTGCTGCAACATATCACTTCCATTGTGAAATCCATTACAATGAGATTTGTGTGCAAGGTCAACTTGAGTTCATTCTAGCTCCTGGCTAGAACTCTGGCATTCCCAGAGCCCAGCCTGGGGTCGAACTCTGCACCTGTTTCCATTGTTGTTTTTATTAGGCCACATCGATCATCATGTTAGCTGCCAATAATTTCTGTAATAATTGTGGCAACAATGGTCATTTCACTGAACACAGTTGTAACTGAAAAGAAGATATCATGTATGATTATATTCTAAAAATCTACTTTTCATCTAGTATTGTTCATGTGCATAATTTTCACAGAATAAGATGAAAAGAAATAATGTGCTTTGAAGATAATCATGCAGAAAACATATCATTCCAAGCTTTACTTTCTGCAACAAATAGCTTTTTGCAGAGGACATCAAGGATCTGAGAGTTGGTGGAGTCACAAGGGCATTAAGTCAAGTTCCTAGAATTGGTACATGAGAATACGTTGTAACTACAAATAAACTTCATCTCAGAATAGGATTAAAGTGTTACCTTTGCAAAATATTTCTATTCAATGAATATAATTCTACTATGAACAATGTAAACACAATTTTTATAAGAATATATTTAGGCTTCCAGCAAAGTAGGAAGATATAAAATTAGCATTTAAAACTATTTTCTCTAAACCTAACATAAATTCACTGAAAAGAGTTATAAAAAATATGAGGTAATGAAGTAAGAGACTGAGCAGATACTAGATGTAAAGACCTTCCATGGACATTGATTGCCATTTAGACTCAATCTAATTACATAGATTAGATTACATTAAATAGGCAAACATTCAGGCTGTGGTCAGAGAAAAATGATACTATTACTGGACAACCAGAAAAAAAAATGTTGGCTTGTGGCAAAGGAAAAGGTAGCCAGAAGCCTGAAAAGTCAGGCAATATCTATAAGCTTGGAAAGTCAGAGAAATAGGTTCTCACTAGGTTTTAAATAAAGCAAAACCCTGTGAGACTCTTTGATCTTAGCTTCTCAAAACTAAAATTCTGGTAAATTGATTTTTTGCACCATCTTTTAATATTTGTTGTCAGTCAAGGGTACTCAAGAAAAACATAAAACAATTATCCCCATTCTTGGCTACATAAGTATCAGTGGTAAGAAAACAGTGATCTTTAAACATCTTCTATACTATGCTCTTCTAGCCAATATTTGACAACAAACTATATCACAACTGCCATTTTATGTCTTCAATAATTCTGCATTTGTATTAGCCAGTAACATAATTTCTGCTTTCATTGAGCTTA
The DNA here is from genome assembly GCF_000001635.26 of Mus musculus. NCBI lineage: Eukaryota > Metazoa > Chordata > Mammalia > Rodentia > Muridae > Mus > Mus musculus. Next base: position 79,750,637 of record NC_000079.6, read on the forward strand.
AAATCATTAGTACACATAGAAACATATGAGTCTATATAGCAAACTATCAAGACATAACCATGACATTTGAAATGTAAATGAAGAAAATATCGAATAAAAATTGTTTTTGAAAGAATGAATAAATAAGTAAGTAAATTAAAAAAGGAAGGAAGGCCCCGGCATAGTCTCACAAGAGACAGCTACATCTGGGTCCTTTCGATAAAATCTTGCTAGTGTATGCAATGGTGTCAGCGTTTGGATGCTGATTATGGGGTGGATCCCTGGATATGGCAGTCTCTACATGGTCCATCCTTTCATCACAGCTCCAAACTTTGTCTCTGTAACTCCTCCCATGGGTGTTTTGTTCCCAATTCTAAGGAGGGGCATAGTGTCCACAATTCAGGCTTCATTCTTCTTGAGTTTCATATGTTTAGCAAATTGTATCTTATATCTTGGGTATCCTAGGTTTGGGGCTAATATCCACTTATCAGTGAGTACATATTGTGTGAGTTCCTTTGTGAATGTGTTACCTCACTCAGGATGATGCCCTCCAGGTCCATCCATTTGGCTAGGAATTTGGCTAGAAGTGGATGCTCACAGTCAGCTAATGGATGGATCACAGGGCTCCCAATGGAGGAGCTAGAGAAAGTACCCAAGGAGCTAAAGGGATCTGCAACCCTATAGGTGGAACAACATTATGAACTAACCAGTACCCTGGAGCTCTTGACTCTAGCTGCATATGTATCAAAAGATGGCCTAGTCGGCCATCACTGGAAAGAGAAGCCCATTGGACCCGCAAACTTTATATGCCCCAGTACAGGGGAACGCCAGGACCAAAAAGGGGGAGTGGGTGGGTAGGGGAGTGGGGGTGGGTGGGTATGGGGGACTTTTGGTATAGCATTGGAAATGTAAATGAGCTAAATACCTAATAAAAAAATGGAAAAAAATAAAATAAAAACGGAGGAAGGAAGGAAGGAAGGAAGGAAGGAAGGAAGGAAGAAAGAAAGAAAGAAAGAAAGAAAGAAAGAAAGAAAGAAAGAAAGAAAGAAAGAAAGAAAGAAAGAAAGATAAAGGAAAGAAACCACTGTTAGTAAAATTGAAAATGGTCGTTTCGGTCAGCACCAACCTCGTGCTACCTTGAGCATAAACATTGTGGACAGTCCCATGGTTCACACTACAGGCTCCCTAGCACACCCAGGATCTTGGAATCACTGGAGTGGAATGCAACATTTCTCCCAAAACAATAGGGAGGGGTTTGGGCCAGCAGGAACAGGGACGCAGGAAACCCACACAACCAGCAGCTGGGGTTGATTCTGGTCAGCTCCAGCCCAGTACCACCTTGGGTGCTAACTCGACAGACACTCCCGTGGTCCCCAGAAGACTCTCTAGGCTGCAAGCACCCTAGCACACCCAGGATCTTAGGATCACTGAGGAGAGTAGGCCTCGAGAGAGGGCTGTGACCCCAGGACTCAGGTGAGAGCAGCATCTTGTATCATGGGTCTCTCGGAGACCAGTTTGTGCAGGACACAGAAGCAACAGAGTTTCTTGGACAGCGTCCCTTCAGGCCTTTATCCCCAGCCAGGAGGTAGATCTGTGCTCCAGACATCTGTGTACCTTCCCAGTAAGAAGAGAGCTTGCTCTGATCACTGGGACTCAGGAAAGAGTTGGACTCCCAGGAGTGCTGACAGAGGCTAACAGAATCCCAGGAGGAACATGCTCCAGCCAAAGACAGCTAGAACATCTAACACCACAGATTACCAGATGGGGAAAGGCAAATGTGACAATCTTACTAACAGAAAACAAAACCACTGGGCATCATCAGAACCCAGTGTGCCCACCACAGCAAGTCCTGGATATCTTAACAAACCTGAAAAGCAAGATTCGGATTTAAAATCATATCTCATGTTGTTGGTAATGGATTTTAAGCAGGCCATTAATAACTCACTTAAAGAAATACAGGAGAACACTGCTAAACAGGTAGAAGTTCTTAAAGAGAAAGCACAAAAATCCCTCAAAGAATTACAGGAAAACACTGCTTAACAGATAGAAGTCCTTAAAGAGGAAACATAACAATCCCTTAAAGAATTACAAGAAAACACAACCAAATAGGTGATGGACTTGAACAAAACCATCCAAGATCTAAAAATGGAAGTAGAAACAATAAAGAAAACCCAAAGCGAGACAACTCTGGAGATAGAAATCCTAGGAAAGAAATCAGGAACCATAGATGTGAGCATCAGCAACAGAATACAAGAGATGGAAGCGAGAATCTCAAGTGCACAAGATTCCATAGAGAACATGGACACAACAACCAAAGAAAATGCAAAATGCAAAAAGATCCTAACTCAAAACATCCACGAAATCTAGGACACAATAAGAATACCAAACCTAAGGATACTAGGTTTAGATGAGGATGAAGATTTTCAACTTAAAAGAGCCAGAAAATATCTTCAACAAAATTATAGAAGAAAACTTCCCTAACCTAAAGAGAGATGCCAATGAACATACAAGAAGCCTACAGAACTAACTTACTTCAACCTCCCTATCCTCTCCTTTTGTTACCTTTAAAGTCCATGGCCACTTTTTTTTATAGTTGCACATATATGTAAATGCATACATACCTATTTATCACTATGTATTCAACGTACTCTGCCTATTCTATGTTATTTTTAGGTTTATAGTTTCACGTTGATCAACTGCTATTAGAAAAGTAATTAAGTAGTTTTTTCCTGAGAATGACTTTTTTTTCCTTTCTCTTTATTTCTTTAGCTACCTGCTCTTCTTTGTTTAGGATTGGGGCCTTGTATAATTTCCCACTCCATGTAGCCATGGCTACTCATGTTTTCTTTGTATAGGTTTTATTTAATTAACCATATAGTTGAAGCATAATGGGTATCTCCTCCTCATTTCTAGGGAAGAGAATCTCTCAGCCAATTTTCTACTCCTCTGACTCTTAAATATTTTCACTCCTTCTTCATCAGTGTTTTCTGAGTCTTACATACTGATGTAGTGTTGAAAATGTATCCATTAGAGATGGGTACCATATGATGACCAATTGTAGTTTTCTGTAATGTTTTCTGTCTATTACAAAATTAAGTTCTTTTGATGAGGAGTATAAGCTATGGTTACCTACTATAAGCTATTATAGCACCGTCTGGTAAACACAATAATTTTTACTTATTCTTTGAAATTTTCATATATATGTATACAATAAATTGTGATGACACTGAACTCTAACCAACTCCTACTTCTTCCATACCTTCTTGTTTTCTCCACATCACACTCCCTGGTCTTCTAATTTAGGTGAAATACTTACTCAGAGAAATGCTGTACACGAGAGGAGACATTTAGTCATCGGCCTTATCTGTGAACGTATCAGGAAATGTATCAGCAAGGAAAACGGTATTGCAAAAGAGATAGTAGCAGCAACAAAACTTTAAACAAGGGAAGGAAAAATGGATTTTTAAAAGCGATGGATAAAACAAAATCAAGTAAATCATAATGAAGTGTGGAGCAATACCTTTGACCTAAAAGCACCAAGACATTCTCATGTACTTAAGGTCTAATATTATTTAATTTTACTTAATTTCTAATTAAGATTTAATTCTGGTTGTAATAGACATGCTAATGCCAACTTGAGGTGCTCTCAAAGAAGCTGCTAAAAGTATACTTAACAGATATCTCTCAACTGCCAGCCCCTTCCTCAGGAATGGTCTCAGTTCTGGAGCAAAGCTGTGCCTGAGGTCTTTCCTACCAAGGCATCCTTCATCCTATAAGTGTGCAAAGGAGATCCTAAATATGGTAATTTCCCCATACTTTACAAAAATTTAAATGGCATCCTCACAATAATCTCAGTGTGTCATTTAGGTCCATTACTTTAAAAAATATATCAGATATTTTTTTTCCAGGAGAGGATCCTCAAAATGTAGTTCCTAGACTAGAAATATCACCAAGGAAGGTATAAACTATAAAATACTTACTTCTATGCTAAATCAACTCCAGAAGCAGATCTGAGACAAGTCTTCATACAGCCATCAGAAGCTTCATATGGTTGGGTAGATTTGGAAAGCACTAGTAGAAACTTGTATTCTCTACCATATATTCACCTATTTTTGTAATGTTAGCAAATTATCGAAAGAATTTCAATATTTTTTCTTTCTTTTTTTTTATTATTAGGTATTTTCCTCGTTTACATTTTCAATGCTATCCCAAAGGTCCCCCATACCCAACCCCACAATCCCCTACCCACCCACTCCCAGTTTTTGGCCCTGGCGTTCCCCTGTACTGGGGCATATAAAGTTTGCAAGTCCAATGGGCCTCTCTTTGCAGTGATGGCCGACTAGGCCATCTTTTGATATATATATGCAGCTAAAGACAAGAGCTCCCAGGTACTGGTTAGTTCATATTGTTGTTCCACTTATAGGGTTGCAGTTCCCTTTAGCTCCTTGGGTAATTTCTCTAGCTCCTCCATTGGGGGCCGTGTGACCCATCCAATAGCTGACTGTGATCATCCACTTCTGTGTTTGCTAGGCCCCGGCATAGTCTCACAAGAGAGAGCTATATCTGGGTCCTTTCAGCAAAAACTTGCTAGTGTATGCAATGGTGTCGGCATTTGGAAGCTGATTATGGGATGGATCCCTGCATATGGCAATCACTAGATGGTCCATCCTTTCATCACAGCTCCAAATTTTGTCTCTGTAACTCCTTCCATGGGTGTTTTGTTCCCATTTCTAAGAAAGGGTGAAGTATCCACACTTTGGTCTTCATTCTTCTTGAATTTCATGCATTTGGCAAGTTGTATCTTATATCTTGGGTATCCTAAGTTTCTGGGCTAATATCCACTTATGAGTGAGTACATATTGTGTGAGTTCCTTTGTGATTGGGTTACTTCACTCAGGATGATACCCTCCAGGTCCATCCATTTGCCTAGGAATTTCATAAATTCATTTTTTTAATAGCTGAGTAGTATTCCATTGTGTAAATGTACCACATTTTCTGTATCCATTCCTCTGTTGAGGGGCATCTGGGTTCTTTCCAGCTTCTGGCTATTATAAACAAGGCTGCTATGAACATAGTGGAGCATGTGTTCTTCTTACCCGTTGGGACATCTTCTAGATATATGCCCAGGAGAGGTATTGCGGGATCCTCCAGTAGTACTATGTCCAATTTTCTGAGGAACCGCCAGACTGATTTCCAGAGTGGTTGTACAAGCTTGCAATCCCACCAACAATGGAGGAGTGTTCCCCTTTCTCCACATCCTCGCCAGCATCTGCTGTCACCTGAGTTTTTGATCTTAGCCATTCTGACTGGAGTGAAGTGGAATCTCAGGGTTGTTTTGATTTGCATTTCCCTGATGATTAAGGATGTTGAACATTTGTTCAGGTGTTTCTCTGCCATTCGGTATTCCTCAGGTGAGAATTCTTTGTTCAGCTCTGAGCCCCATTTTTAATGGGGTTATTTGATTTTCTGGAGTCAACCTTCTTGAGTTCCTTATATATATTGGATGTTAGTCCCCTATCCAATTTGGGATAGGTAAAGATCCTTTCCCAATCTGTTGGTGGCCTTTTTGTCTTATTGACGGTGTCTTTTGCCTTGCAGAAACTTTGCAATTTTATGAGGTCCCATTTATCGATTCTTGATCTTACAGCACAAGCCATTGCTGTTCTATTCAGGAATTTTTCCCCTGTACCCATATCTTGGAGGCTTTTCCCTACTTTCTCCTCTATAAGTTTCAGTGTCACTGGTTTTATGTGGAGTTCCTTAATCCACTTAGATTTGACCTTAGTACAAGGAGAGAGAAATGGACCAATTCGCATTCTTCTACATGATAACCGCCAGTTGTGCCAGCACCATTTGTTGAAAATGCTGTCTTTTTTCCACTGGATGGTTTTAGCTCCCTTGTCAAAGATCAAGTGACAATAGGTGTGTGGATTCATCTCTGCGTCTTCAATTCTGTTCCATTGGTCTACTTGTCTGTCACTATACCAGTACCATGCAGTTTTTATCACAATTGCTCTGTAGTACAGTTTTAGGTCCGGCATGGTGATTCCACCAGAGGTTCTTTTATCCTTGAGAAGAGTTTTTGCTATCCTAGGTTTTTTGTTATTCCAGATGAATCTGCCAATTGCTCTTTCTAATTCGTTGAAGAATTGAGATGGAATTTTGATGGGGATTGCATTGACTCTGTAGATTGCTTTTGGCAAGATAGCCATTTTTACAATGTTGATCCTGCCAATCCATGAGCATGGGAGATCTTTCCATCTTCTGAGATCTTCTTTAATTTCTTTCTTTAGAGACTTGAAGTTCTTATCATACAGATCTTTCACTTCCTTAGTTAGAGTCATGCCAAGGCATTTTATATTATTTGTGACTATTGAGAAGGGTGTTGTTTCCCTAATTTCTTTCTCAGCCTGTTTATCCTTTTTGTACAGAAAGGCCATTGACTTGTTTGAGTTAATTTTATATCCAGCTACTTCATTGAAGCTGTTTATCAGGCTTAGGAGTTCTCTGGTGGAATTTCCTGGGGCACTTATATATACTATCATGTCATCTGCAAAAAGTGATATTTTGACTTCTTCCTTTCCAATTTGTATCCCCCTGATCTCCTTTTGTTGTCTAATTGCTCTGGCTAGGACTTCAAGTACAATGTTGAATAGGTAAAACAAGAGTAGACAGCCTTGTCTAGTCCCTGATTTTAGTGGGATTGCTTCCAGCTTCTCACCATTTACTTTGATGTTGGCTATTGGTTTGCTGTAGATTGCTTTTATCATGTTTAGGTATGGGCCTTGAATTCCTGATCTTACCAAGACTTTTATCATGAATGGGTGTTGGATCTTGTCAAATGCTTTTTCTGCATCTAACGAGATGATCATGTGGTTTTTGTCTTTAAGTTTGTTTATATACTAGATTACATTGATGGATTTCCGTATATTGAACCATCCCTGCATCCCTGGGATGAAACCTACTTGGTCAGGATGGATGATTGCTTTGATGTGTCTTTGGATTCTGTTAGCAAGAACTTTATTGAGGATTTTTGCATCGCTATTCATAAGGGAAATTGGTCTGAACTTCTCTATCTTCGTTAGGTCTTTTTGTGGTTTAGGTATCAGAGTAATTGTGGCTTCATAGAATGAGTTGGGTAGAGTACCTTCCGTTTCTATTTTGTGGAATAGTTTGTGAAGAACTGGAATTAGGTCTTTTTTGAAAGTCTGATAGAACTCTGCACTAAACCCATCTGGTCCTGGGCTTTTTTTGGCTGGGAGACTATTAATGACTGCTTCTATTTCTTTAGGGGATATAGGACTGTTGAGACCATTAACCTGATCTTGATTTAGCTTTGGTACCTGGTATCTGTCTAGAAACTTGTCCATTTCATCCAGGTTTTCCAGTTTTGTTGAGTATAGCCTTTGTAGAAGGATCTGATTGTGTTTTGGATTTCTTCAGGATCTGTTGTTATGTCTCCCTTTTCATTTCTGATTTTGTTAATTAGGATGCTTTCCCTGTGCCCTCTAGTGAGTCTGGCTAAGGGTTTATCTATCTTGTTGATTTTTTCAAAGAACCAGCTCCTTGATTGGTTGATTCTTTGAATAGATCTTCGTGTTTTTACTTGGTTGATTTCACCCCTGAGTTTGATTATTTCCTACCTTCTACTCCTCTTGGGTGAATTTGCTTCCTTTTCTTCTAGACCTTTTAGGTGTGTTGTCAAGCTGCTAATGTGTGCTCTCTCTAGTTTCTTTTTGGAGGCACTCAGAGCTATGAGTTTTCCTCTTAGGAATGCTTTCATTGTGTCCCATAAGTTTGGGTATGTTGTGGCTTCATTTTCATTAAATGTCCAAAAAGTCCTTAATTTCTTTCTTTATTCCTTCCTTGACCAAGGTATCATTGAGAAGAGTGGTGTTCAGTTTCCACGTGAATGTTGGCTTTCTATTATTTATTTTGTTATTGAAGATCAGCCTTAGTCCATGGTGATCTGATAGGATGCATGGGACAATTTCAATATTTTTGTATATGTTGAGGCTTGTTTTGTGACCAATTATGTGGTCAATTTTAGAGAAGGTACCATGAGGTGCTGAGAAGAAGGTATATCCTTTTTTTAGGATAAAATGTTCTGTAGATATCTTTTAAGTCCATTTGTTTCATCACTTCTGTTAGTTTCACTGTGTCTCTGTTTAGTTTCTGTTTCCTTGATCTGTCCATTGGTGAAAGTGGTGTGTTGAAGTCTCCCACTATTATTGTGTGAGGTGCAATGTATGCTTTGAGCTTTACTAAAGTTTCTTTAATGAATGTGGCTGCCCTTGTATTTGGAGCATAGATATTCAGAATTGAGAGTTCCTCTTGGAGGATTTTACCTTTGATGAGAATGAAGTGCCCCTCCTTGTCTTTTTTGATGACTTTGGGTTGGAAGTCAATCTTATCAGATATTAGGATGGCTACTCCAGCTTGTTTCTTCATACCATTTGCTTGGAAAATTGTTTTCCAGCCTTTCATTCTGAGGTAGTGTCTATCTTTTTCTCTGAGATGAGTTTCCTGTAAGCAGCAAAATGTTGAGTCTTGTTTGTGTAGCCAGTTTGTTAGTCTATGTCTTTTTATTGGGGAGTTGAGGCCATTGATATTAAGAGATATTAAGGAGAAGTAATTGTTGCTTCCTGTTATTTTTGTTGTTAAAGTTGGCATTCTGTTCTTGTGGCTGTCTTCTTTTAGTTTTATTGAGGGATTATCTTCTTGTTTTTTTCCAGGGCGTGGTTCCCATCCTTGTATTAGTTTTTTTCTGTTATTATCCTTTGAAGGGCTGGATTCGTGGAGAGATAATGGGTGAATTTAGTTTTGTAGTGGAATACTTTGGTTTCTCCATATATGGTAATTGAGAGTTTGGGTGGGTATAGTAGCCTGGACTGGAATTTGTGTTCTCTTAGTGTCTGTATAACATCTGTCCAGGCTCTTCTGGCTTTCATAAGTCTCTGGTGAAAAATCTGGTGTAATTCTGATAGGCTTGCCTTTATATGTTACTTGACCTTTTTCCCTTACTGCTTTTAGTATTCTATCTTTATTTAGTGCATTTGTTGTTCTGATTATTATGTGTCGGGAGGAATTTATTTTCTGGTCCAGTCTATTTGGAGTTCTGTAGGCTTCTTGTATGTTCATGGGCATCTCTTTCTTTAGATTTGGGAAGTTTTCTTCAATAATTTTGTTGAAGATGTTTGCTGGTCCTTTGAGTTGAAAATCTTCATTCTCATCCACTCCTATTATCCATAGGTTTGGTCTTCTCATTGTGTCCTGGATTTCCTGGATGTTTTGAGTTAGGATCTTTTTGCATTTTCCATTCTCTTTGATTGTTGTGCCGATGTTCTCTATGGAATCTTCTGCACCTGAGATTCTCTCTTCCATCTCTTTTATTCTGTTGCCGATGCTCAAATCTATTGTTCCAGATTTCTTTACTAGGGTTTCTATCTCCAGCGTTGCCTCACTTTGGGTTTTCTTTATTGTGTCTACTTCCCTTTTTAGGTCTAGTATGGTTTTGTTCATTTCCATCACCTGTTTGGATGTGTTTTCCTGTTTTTCTATAAGGACTTCTACCTGTTTGGTTGTGTTTTCCTGTTTTTCTTTAAGGACTTGTAACTCTTTAGCAGTGTTCTCCTGTATTTCTTTAAGTGAGTTATTAAATTCCTTCTTTATGTCCTCTACTATCATCATGAGATATGCTTTTAAATCCAGGTCTACCTTTTCAGGTTTGTTAGGGTGCCCTGGACTGGGCGAAGTGGGCGTTCTGGGTTCTGATGATGGTGAGTGGTCCTGGTTTCTGTTAGTAGGATTCTTATGTTTAACTTTCGCCATCTGGCAATCTCTGGAGTTAGTTGTTATAGTTGTCTTTGTTTAGGGATTGTTCCTCTGGTTATTTTTTTACCCTCTATCAGCAGATGTGGGAGACTAGCTCTCTCCTCTGAGTTTCAGTGGTCAGAGCAGTCTCTGCAGGCAAGCTCTCCTCTTTCAGGAAAGGTGCACAGTTATCTGGTGTTTGGACCTCCTCCTGGCTGAAGATGAAGGCCCAAAACAGGATCTTTCCCAGAAGCTGTGTTGCTTTGGCCAGGAAGGTGGCCAGTTGTCTGGAGCCGAAGATGGTGCCGCCTCAGAAGCTCTCTGGCTCTCGCCTGCCCCAGAAACTGCTGGCCTCTAAGAATTTCAATATTAAGACTAAAATTCTTACTTAAGAGACTTTTAGATCAGAAATTCTGATGGATTAATTCTTTATGGAACTCAGAAATATGATGTCCATATACTTCCAGGTACACTGTTTTCTGAACGATAGTAAGTCCAGCATGAAAAGACTGTAGATAGATTGAAGAGAATTCAATATAACATTGGAACATCTGACAGAGAAAAGCAGAACAAGTTTGAGACTCATTTACTTAGAGGTACTTTCCAATATTTAAGCAGTTCTTAACTTTCAAAAATATACATTTATATTTTGAAGAGCAAACACTTTTTCTCCATTAGTCTGAGTTCATTAAAAGCAGATTGATAAGATACAGTGGATATTATAAGTAAGTAATTCAAGAAGGATAGTTGAAAGAGTATAATTTTAGACTCAAACATAAATATCAGGTTCTGATTCCTTTGTGTTGGATAAGCCAATCAGTTATACCAAGTCTCAGGAGTCAAACAATTATACGTGAAAATTATGCTCTTCACTGGAATTTTATAATGAATTAAGCAAGTGGGCACATGAGGTAATAACTTACAGAGAGGTCTACTGATTGAGATTATCAATGACCACATTGCAATAGTTAAACCATATCTATTTATCATCTCAAATTTTTTGTTTACTTCCAAAGAAGTAAGTCAGAAATCCAGTTTTTACAGACTAAGGCCACCATATTTGCATTTATCTGGTGAAACACTATCTGATAATCTGTCTCATGGAGAAGTGACACAGCAATTGAATGTCTATAATTTTGGTCAAACTACCACATGATTAAGATCAGATACTGACTCTGAGCAACATGTCTAGTTTAGTGACTCTGAATGAGCCAATGTTCACTGGCTCTGACACAACTCAGCAGGTCTTACCTCCTCTTCTGTCTCAGAATTAAATGGTACATTAAACAGTTTCAAATTAAAATGAAACATTTTTTAAAAGATGGAATATTTATGATTTGATTCATTTCTTCTTTCATTACTTTTATTTACCATGTCTTGGCTTTGATTAATTAATTCTAGATATTACTGCTAATAATGAATGTAAAGTATGAATGACAGGTCAATAATTTCATATTTCTAATAATATATTTTGATAAATACTGAAGGGCCTACATCTATCTATCTATCTATCTATCTATCTATCTATCTATCTATCATGTATCTATCTATTCTCAAGGTGTTAGGCGAATTCTCTACCACCATGATTGCATTCTTGTCAGCAGGATTCACTCAGAATTTTTCTGTAGTTCCCCAGCCTCTCTTCTCTCTTTTGAAAGAATTTAGGTAATATACAACAGCATAATATAGAAGACAGGTAGATTTATTACAGAGAAAAATGTCATGCTCGCAAATGGTATACTGATCAGTGGCCAAAGCTGCATGGTGCAATCTACACTTAAGGTAGGTATTATAATCATCCTCAAATCTAGCACAGCAAACTTTCTCTGCAAATCATCATATATTGGCCAGGAATATTTGTATGAAATGCAAATTAAATAGAACAACAAGAATTCATTGTTCCTTACCAGAAAGCCATGAGCTGTAAAATAACATTAAAATATTCCTGGTAGGTGTTTATGTATCAACCCAGGGTGGAAGTAGGTTATGATCCCATTCCATTTACAGGTATCTTACAGTTTCAGTTTCTGCCTTTACAAACTACTGATTATGAAGGTAGACTCCATCAGTAGTGATCTTCAAGGTTGCCAAAACATTACAGATAGCTGTCCTGCTTGGCTTTGTGGCAAACTGGCATTCATTGGTAAGTGGATATTAGTCTAAAACTTGTAATACCCAAGATACAATTCACAGACTACATGAAGCTCAAGAAGAAGGAAGACCAAAGTGTGGATGTTTCAGTCCTTCTTGTAAGGGGAAAGAATATACTCATGGGAGGAGATAAAGAGACAAAGTGTGGAGTAGAGACTGAAGGAAAGGCCATTTAGAGACTTCCCCACCTAGGGATCCATCCATATACAGATATCAAACCTAGACACTATTGTGGATGGCAAGAAATGCTTGCTGACAGGAGTCTGATATAGCTGTCTCCTCATAGGCAATTTCAGAGTCAACTGACAAGCAACCATCAGACTGAGCATGGGGTCTCCAATGGAGGAGTTAGAGAAAGGACTGAAGGAGTTGAAGGGGTTTTCAACCTTAGGAAGAAAAAATATTAGCCAACCTGATCCCATAGAGCTCCCAGGAACTAAACCACCAACCAAAGAGTACACATGGAGTGCCCTATGTCTCCAGCCCCGTATGTAGCAGAGGACAACCTTGTTGGACATCAATGGGAGGAGAGGCCCTTGTTCCTGGAAAGGCTTGATGCCCCAGTGTAGAGGAATGCCAGGGTGGGGAGGTGGGAGTCGGTGGACAGGTGTTTGAGCACCTTCATAAAACCAGCAGGAGGGAGGATGGGATATGGGGTTTCCTGAGGTGAAACTGAGAATAGGGATAACATTTGAAATGTAAATAAATAAGATATCCAATAGGAGAGAGTGAGAGAGAGAATGCTTCCATAAGACTGACCTCTGTGCCAAATAAAACCTTCCTATCCCCAGTTGCAGTGAGTGATGGTGTTTATCACTGCAACAGAAACCTAACTAAGATATTATGTAGCCGTTCCTCCAACATATTCTAAATTTTATTATATATTAATATTTAAATTCAAATGTTATAAAAAGTATTTATACTTAGAAATTATTTTTAGCCAAAAATTACTTGCATTCATATTTATGGAAAAGTTTTTGTATGCTTGGAGATGTAGCCCAATCTGAAGAGATTTCCTTAATCCTGGTTCAATTCTTAGTGCCACAAAAGAAGAAAAATTAGAGATAATATTAAACAGAGTAAGAAGGAGAGAAAGAAAGAGAGAATTATTTTTGTAAAGCAGAGTAAAATTAAAAATCTTTAATTCAAATCAAGTATAAAGATTTCTGTCTTTAGAGACAATGCCAATCCCAAAACCTAAATGGAAGAAATATGTCTGAAATGATACCATAGATGCACTTGTGCACATACACATGTTATTTTGTGTGTGGCCATTTAGAGTTTCTCAGACTATTACATAAAAATGAAATAAGATCTTTGAAAAAAAGCTAAAATGCATATGTCCTGAAAACTAAGAAAATTTAAAATGAAAACCTCAAATATGTGATTTAAATACAATTTTTTTTTCAGGAATCTAAAGAAAAGTGGAATACTCCAATCAACAAGCCAAGAGAAATCCAAAATCATATACATTTAGTCAGTGCTTGCTTATATTTTTTTTAACTTGTGATAAATTACAGTATTTCATCAAACACAACACAAAAATCAACATAACAAAAAAATCAACATAACTTAAAAAATTAGATACAAATATCTATTTCTGGACTCCCAAAAATAATGAAAATAGGAAACAGACTCACATCCACACACAGGCACACAGTACATGTCTGTGCACAAACATACGCATGCACATACACACATGAACATGCACACACATACACCTACACATATAAATTCATACACACACACATTCTGTGCACACACACAAGAAATGTACCCATTCACACAAACATACATATGCTAACACACATTCACTCACTTAAAAGACTCACATGCAAAGGAAGATGAAGAACTGATTTAATAATGTCATCAAAAGGAAAAGCACATGTGTATTGAGGTTTTAATGGTCTTAACATTTCCGAATGGAAATTCAACCTATCATCTGGAAAATGAGTGAGCATCTTATTTACATAGCAGCAGCCACATTACATATAAAGAGTATATAAGTTAGTTTCTATATTAATCTCCATGAAAGAAATATGACTATCTTATTGATATGCAGAATGTTTGCCAGAATGGTGACAGCCAGAGCAAGTTCAAAGTCATAGTAAATGTTGTCATTTGCCTAGTGAAAAAATGTACAATTACTTGCAATTCTCTTCCTGTTTAAAGGTCTCTACTGTTGTCTTTTCCCTAGGCTACTTGTTCACTCTAGCTTATTATCATTACAAAGTATTAAAATGGATTAGCTTTTCCATATGTGTTCGTATTGGGCAGGATGTATTTTAGACAGCTCATTGACAAGGGTTTTGCAAAAAAGCATTTATCCCTGTACTAAAAATTACAATGCTGCTTGATTTTGGAAAAAAAAAGAAAAAAAACCCCTACATTCTATTCTTGCAAATTTGCCTTTCCTGATAATTCATTTAATACAAAGAATTCAGAAAGAACAGTATCTAATTAATATCTTCTAATGCCCAACTAATGTCAAGCATAACTCCAATTTATAACTAAACTATATTTTTACATTGAAAAATTCAATTACATTTACTGACAGACTTTGAAATGCCACATTATTTATATTGGCCAACTTTGCCGGCTCCCAGTATATTTATTAGCGTTCTTTCCACAGAATAAAGCATATATACAATACAGATCACTGCATTCTTCATTTTTTAATCTTTCAAAGTTATATGTATATTTACCAGAGCAGTAAGAGACAAAATTCCAAATAGAGGCATCATCTTAATGTGCAATTCCTTTTAATTCCCCAGGCCAAACAAGGTAACCTTGACATTTTACTATCCTCTCCAGCTATAGCTTCCCATTCTCACTCTCTCCCTCAGTTCTTCACCCCTAGCCCCTCCCAAGCCCATCCCTGTTCCTACATGCGTGCAGTACATCTATAGGGCTGCTGTGCACACATCTACAATTTTGAGTTGTGAAGAGGTTCAATTGCCACATTGGTGACTCAGTTGCTATGCACAAATCATTTGCTGGAATAGCTTGAGGACATGACAATGACAAAGAGACATCTGTTGTGTAGGTGGGAGGGGTAAGGGGACTATTCGCAGCTGGTGTTCATCCTGCTAGCCACTAGGCTACCACCGGGTCCTTGTCCTGTAACTTCCTTCCCCCTCATTCTACATGCACCCTGCTGTCAGCTGCCAAAAGATATCTGTTCTCACCCTTTGCTGTGTGAGAAGGTGCTAATGCATGACTTCAGGGAATGTCAGAACTTGCAGCACTCGCTAGTGTTTGGAGATGCAGCCAACCTGACCAAGAGAAAAAGAAGTAAGTAACTGAAGAGTGATTTCCTTGAAAAGAAAAGAGGAAAAATAGTCAAGGGCAATTCCTTTTCTTTCCTTTAGAAATCAGGCTGATGGGTGGCATGGCTAGATTGATTAGGAAGGATCCTATTTTTTACTTACAAGACACCTCTCTAGCACTATCTGTACAAAGTATACTATATCTTCTGCACCCTTTTTAAGTTCAAAGGAAAAATATTTTCTGCATGGTTCTATTTCTGGAGTCTACACTTAACAAAAATAACAATTAAGTAAAAGGCAAGTCATTTAAAATAGCTATCCTAATACCTTATGATTGCTAACTGACAACTGTTACATTCTAAGGAGGAAAAGGCATAATTAGGAAAAAAGTTTTAAGAAATCATTTATTCTGCCTCTCATGTTACAGTAGTAATGAAGTGACTTACTGGCTGGTATACTTTCATATCTCCATCAGTGTCAGGCAGAACCTAGTATACAGCATCTTCATTCAACTTGGAAAAAAAGGAAATCCTTGGAATCAGAAAAGACCATGTTTCTGTTTTCACATCCAGAATCCACATTCAGAGCTTTAGGTTGGTACTGTAACCCTAATAACCCAGATAAGACTAATAGTTTCTCATCAAAGGAATCTCAGTTACACTGCTGTACTGCACGACAATGACAAAGATACCGTTAGAAAATTTTCACACAGTCACAGATCTAAAATGCAAAACACAATTTTAAAAACCATATGTAGCGTAAAGTGGGATGATCTTTTTTTTTAATTGGGTAACAACGTCTGCCAAATATAGCTCCAGGAAAGAAATATCCTAGAAAGCCTCTGCCCTATGCTCTTAACAAACAATTCTGAAAGAGGATTTCAAGTCACTGGTTTTTAAGACAATTGCCATGATATTCTAGTGCCTCAGGTAATAGAAAGAAAACCCCAATCTGAAGAGTTTAAATGAAAAGTCACCTCAATCAGACACACAGGTCAGATGCCTTTCTTATTGGATTAAATGGACATCGGCATATCTTGATTTTTTTTTTTTTTGAAAAAAAAAAAAAGTCTTTCAGAAAGTGGAATCCTTTCTCAAATGAAGAGAATTTCCTTGAAATGGTAAACTGGCTAGGTTAGAAAGCTAAATATAACACAGTTTTTATATATGTGTTTTGTTTTACTTTCTATTAGATTTGCATTTTCAATTTATTAAATGTCTTAAGTTCAGCTTATCTCTTAACAGAAAAATCTAAAGTTGATAGAAACATTAGTCTGCATCTGGATAGTATGAGAAAAGAAAATCAATGAATTGAAATGTTATTTACGAGTTTTATTTGAAGAAGTAGCAAGTATGTCTTTTAATAAGTTAGCTGTAATAAGAAATAAACAATTTGGAGTTACTATAATTGCTGCTATGGAATCTTTAGAAGTGAAGTTTCCATGTATCACATCATCTAATACTGCTTTTGCCTTATGTTTTTATTATTGACTAAAATTGATACAAAGCCATAAAGAAATGATATACTAGTTTTGATCCATGTACATTCAGCATTATGTTTAAATCAAGTTAAACACATTTATGCTCAAAATGTTTCCTTTGATTTTTGAACTTTGTTGCCGATTCTCATTGTCCATTTATACAACTAACTTTGGAACTTTTGATCTTTTCTAAAAGAATTTGTTTTCCACAGACAAATTTTCCCTCAC
Organism: Mus musculus; assembly: GCF_000001635.26. NCBI lineage: Eukaryota > Metazoa > Chordata > Mammalia > Rodentia > Muridae > Mus > Mus musculus. The sequence goes on from NC_000079.6 coordinate 79,767,557, forward strand.
ATCTCTTTCTCCCATGATTGTTCTCAGAATCTTGTAACTAGTATTTCACTCTTTACATCTTAAGAGACACTTTTTAGGTTTTACCTATGAATGACATCAGGCAGTATCTGCTATTCTTCACCAGCCTCATTTAACTCCACTTAATAGTCAAAGACAGTATTATATTACATCTTGCAGATGAATACTATTCTATTGTACATAGGGTGTAGCTATTTGCTCTGAACTGAAATGTCCTCCAAGGAAGGAAAGGGAGGGCTTGCAACATTCACAACAAACTTTTCAAGTATCATGATGAGAATCCTCATTGTGTACCATGGTAATAGTTGCTAGAGGAGATACACAATGGTGGAGCTGCCTTTAAGTTCTTCAGGGAATTCCAGTTATTTGAGATTGGCAAAAACACCACCCATGTTGGGGAGGACTGCTTGGAATGTAGATGTGTTGAGCCAAATTTATTTCTTTACATAATACCAAAAGACTCATTGATTCACCAAAGTAGAATTGAATGGAGTATTTTCTGTGACTTTGAAGACAATAGACATGTGTTCATATTTTCCTAGAAAAAATTATCCATTCTTCTTTGTGATAAAATAAAAGGTGAATTCGAGCAAAATAGTAAAGTGTTATTTGATTAGACATGAAATTGTGTCTGAGACATCTGACAGTAGCTTTCTGGTGGAATAGGATACACCTCTTTCCTGTAATAAAAGTATGGATCCTATTTTGAATGATATGATATGCAACTCATGTGAGCCAAGTGAGGATACAGTACTCAAAATGGGAATCCAAGTGTGACTGTCTTATTCTACATGGTATATGGTAGCATAGTTTCTTGATAAATTGTGTTTGTATTAGGAAAAATGAGTATCCTGATAGTATCTTATAGATAAGATAATCAATTGCAGTACCAGAAAATGAATCTAAATGATATGCCAGTAAAGTATCTCCATAAAATGTTCATGATGTACAAAAATGAACAAGAGTTTGGGAGAAGAAACAATAGAAAAAAACCTTTTCCAGGATCTCAAAGCAAATATAGAAAACTCTGCATTAAGTCAGAGTTCCTAGGGAACAAAATGATGGAAAGACAAACACTATGCTTTTGAGTTTTTGCAAAACATTAAATATCCTGTATGACACTTTACAAAAGAAGTGAACAATAACACCTCCACTGCAAAAACCCCACTGCTATGGTGAAAGGACATCTCTTGGGTTGTAAAACGCCCAGGTACTACACCTATGATGGGATGGTCAAGCTCTTGGAGGAACATACATGACAACTGGATGTTTCATGCTGAATTACAAATTTGTTGATGATTTAACGATGTGTAATATACAGAAGTTTCACTGGATACTTGAGATGGGATTGTTGGAAACAATAGACAGCAATAGATAGATATGATAATATAATGATGAATTTCAAAAAGACTAAACTTGTTGAGGGATAGGGAAATTAACCACTCTCCCCTGGAAGAGACACACTCTTTACATTTCTCTACTGGAGGGAAATATGCTTTAAATGTATTGTTGGAATATAACTGTATACTACTATTAAGTGATTTCAGCTGAGAATGAAAGCTATAGAAAATCATCTGTGGATGGGTAAATGAGCTTATGAAGTTACCTACTCTATATAAGGCTTTGTATATTAAAACACATGCACTTCCCAAGAGAAATAAAAATATATAGAAATTATCAAGAAATTTTAAAAATTAAAGTTTATTTAAAGGTGCAAATATGATTTCACAAGCTTTATGTTTCATATTTAAAAACCAGATTGCTACAGGAGAATGACTATGGATTTTAGAGAGCTAAGAATAGTGTTTCCTCTAGTAATGCAATTGGATTCAACACTGCTCCTTTGACTGAGCTAGTCTAAGAGATAGTTTTCATAATGCTTTTGATCTTATTTTAGTACATTGTTTTTAAATTTTTAGTATACATCTCAGATACTGAATCCCAAGATCAATTTTCATTCACTTGTGATTTATCAGGACAAATCCTTCAAATACTCTACAGTTTTACTTCATAGGCATGTATTTGTCATGGGATGATGTGGAGGTTTGAATAGGAGCAGTCCTTATAAGATTATATACTTCAATGCTTGGTCATAAGGGTGGCTCTTCTTGACAGAGATTAGGAGGTGCAACCTTGTTAGAGTAATTGTAACCTTGTTAGAAGAGGTGGCTTTGGGGTTTCAAATTTTTAATCCAGGCCCAGTGTCTCTCTCTTCCTACTACCTGCCAATCCAGATAGAGAACTGTCAGCTACTTCTCCATTACCATTTCTGTCTGTGTGCTACTGTGCTTCCTGCCATGACAATAATAGGCTAAACCTCTGAACTGTTAATGAGTCCCAATTAAGTGTTTTTTCTTACTAGAGTTGCCATGATCATGATGTCTCTTCATAGCAACAGAATACTGACAAATTTAGATGGTAACTCAAAACCTTGCTTTGTTATACTACATAAAGTATGTAGAAAGATTTTTACCATATAGTGCTGACACTTGAGTTTTAGTCAAAATTAAGAAAACCATTCAGAAGAACAACAAAAAACTGTAATAAAACAGTTTTATGAAAGGCAAACTGATTAGCAGAAAAAGTAACTCCTAGAAGGCCAGTAGTCATTGAGGGACTATGAATTCCCTTCATGTGACTTGTTAATTGACAAGTACTACATCTCTCACTGGCTAGTACCACTGTTGTTGTTTTTATGTCAGAACTAAATGGGAACTCCCATTGCTGAAGATATTTAGAGAGCATGTTAAAAGGAAGTTAGAACAGGACTAAGTTGAATGCTACAATGAGAATCAGCTAGCTTGTGTCAACTGTCTGTAGTAGGTAAGAGTTGGAGAGGCATCCAGCTTATGCCATCTCTCAAGCTCATGTCATCCCTGTGTGTAGCAGGTAAGAATGAAGTAATATGTAATGATGTAATACAAGACATTGACCTCTCTTTGTAGCTAATAGAAGTAGAGGCTCACAGAAGACAGGCAGAGACGCTGATGCTGCAACAGTGAAGACCTTCATGTTCTCTGGATCTCTGACGAGAGGACAAACGACTACTGCTCTGGCTGCATTGAGATAAGAAGACCCAGAGGAAGAAGTCATGGGCTGAGACAAGCTGGGTGAAGTACAGATTGCAGGACTTGCATGTGAGCCTCTCTGCCATCTATTTCTGAGTCAGGTACCCTATAAGTGTGTTCTAGACTGATGTTTGTCACTGTAGCAATTAGTTTTGCCTATGAACCTCTCTGCTACTTGATTTTGAGCTAAACATTCCAATTGTGTATTATGAAGTGATGCTTATCATTATTATGAATAAACCTTGAGATCAAATGCTATTTGGACCCTGTCTCTCTTTCCCAGCTTTAAGCTTGAGGTGACTTGTGACAGTATACCACATTCTTTGATATCTTCAATATCAATAATTTAATCTGGACTGAGATGGATACTTCTATCTGCCAGCAAACTTTTGTTAAGCTGTAAAGTATTCCACATGGTGCTGGCAGAGAATTGTTAATAATATTCCTCATTTAGTAAGTTCATATATTAGCATCATCAGCATGCCATGCAAGATTATCTGATAGTGACATAACTTTTATGAGTTCATCCAATTACTTCTTATTGAATTTAAGCTGACTTCCTAGGATATAAGCCATGCTTATACTTTAAGCCATACTATAAGCCTGTGGATAGGGAAATCATGAAAATTAGCAGGGGAAAAGTGATACTATTTGTTAGATGAATATAACACTACAATCAAGTTAACTTCTAAGTGTCAATATTATTGTGTCCTTTAGTCAGAAAGGTTCCTCAAGCCATGGAAATAGTTACTGGAGAAATAACTCAACAAATTCTTGAAAATGTGTGATCCTGTGAGATATTTGTTTAATGCTCTGGTATAAGTGGAAGGAAATAATCATATATCTATATGACCCTCCAAAGTACCAAACACTATGGATAAAGGAGTATAAAGAATATTAGAACTGAAATAAAGAGTAAAGTAGCTGATTACTGAGCATTGAAATATTCCCTTGTGCAAGTTGAGGGGTGTCCTTATAATTTAAGAAAATAATGACTCAGGAGGATCTTCCAGAACACATGCAGGCTCTCTCCAAAGTAATAAAAGCAGACAAGTATATGTGGGATGTGTAGATATGGAAGAGCTTTCACTAATAGAGCTGCCCGAAATTTGTATACACAAATTGTGTGATACATATATTTTGAGATGTCACCTAAGCTGGGGGAGGTTGCTCATTGATACAGTTGTTTCAATGCTCTTGAATTTAACATTTCATCCTTGTTTCTATAAGTAAACAAAGTATGATGGTTTCAATAAACATGTCCCCCATAAGCTGATACATTTGCATGCTTAGTCACAAGGGAGCAGCATATTTGAAAGTATTACAAACAATAGGATATTTGGCCTTGTTGGAGGATATGTAACATGGGAGTGAGAGGAAAGGAGATCAGTGGGTAGACAGAGGCAGACTCACTCTCTCAATTTAAGCCCAGAGTCTGTCTCTCTCTCTCTCTCTCTCTCTCTCTCTCTCTGCCAACAGATCATGATATAACTCCCAGACACCTGCTTGTATGCTCCTGTGTTCTCCACAATGATAACAGATTAAGCCTCTGAAAGAATAATCAAACCATCAATTAAATTCTTTCTTTTATAAGGGTTGTTGATTATTTTGTCTTATTCCAGCAACAGAACAGTGACTAAGACAGAAGTTGTTACTAGGAAGAGGACATTTTTGTGACAGGCCTGACAACGTTGCTTGTTAGTAGAGTGTAGATTTTCAGATTTGGATTATAAAAGCAGTTAAAGTGGGGTATGGAGGTGCACACTTTTAATCTCAGCACTTGGGAGGCAGAGGCAGTCAGATTTCTGAGTTCGAGGCCAGCCTGGTCTACAGAGTGAGTTCCTGAACAGCCAGGGCTACACAGAGAAACCCTGTCTCGAAAATAAATAAATAAAAAAAAATTTTAAAAAGTAGTTTAACACTTTAAGCAGGGATTAATGAGACATATTAGGAGAACTACAGAAGATAATGGAGCTGAGATTATAACACCCAGCACCACTGATATTTGATGAAATGAATATTAGTAAATGACAGTAAATGTCATAACTACAGTTCTTGTGATATTTTGGAAAATAATGTGGTTGTCTTTTCCTGGCTCTAAAAATCTGCTTGAAGCTAAATTCAAGGAGATAAAAAGTTGCCTTATTGCTTTATCACTGTAAAGGAAGACAGTGACTGGAAACTTTTTTTTTTTTTTTTTTTTGGTTGTTGTTGTTGTTGTTGTTGTTGTTTTGAGACAGGATTTCTCTGTATAGCCCTGACTGTCCTGGAACTCACTTTGTAGACCAGGCTGGTCTCGAACTCAGAAATCTGCCTGCCTCTGCCTCCCGAGTGCTGGGATTAAAGGCGTGTGTCACCACGCCCCGGCTATGGCAACTCTTATAGAGAAAAATATTTAATTGAGGTTGCTTAGAACTTCAGAGTTTTAGTACATTTTTATCAAGGTGGGAAACAGGGCAACACAGTAGCAGACATGATCCTGGAGAAGTAGCTTGGATTTCTCCATCTATATGCATACCCTACTGAAAAAGAGATAGCCTCTGGGCTTGGCTTAGGCTTTGAAACCACCCACAAAATCCATGCCCCGTGACACATAACACACATACAGCAAGATCACACCTACTCTAACAAAGTAATACCTCGTAATATTTCTAAGTGATAATATTCCCTGATTTCTAAACATTCAAATACATGGAAATATGAGATCATTTTTCCATTAATTATGTTATTTATTTACATTACATCCTAATCACAGCATTCCTCTCTTTCCAGTGCCCCCTCACATAGCCCATTCCTCTTCTCAAAGAAAAAGTGGAGGGGGAATGGTGGAATGAGAGCACTTTTTTTTTTAGATATTTTCTTCATTTACATTTCAAATGCTATCTCCAAAGACCCCTATAACCCACACTCTTGCTTCCTGGCCCTAACATTCCCCTGTACTGTGGCAATTCTTATTCAAATGACCACAGTGCATCCTCTGTTTCCTAAAGACTTTTAACCAGAACATAATGCAAAAGTACATTTGATTGAACTTCAACAGTGCTGTAGCCTCCAACATTCTCAACAATGTTTAAAATCCAAAGTTCAAAGTCTCTTCTGAGAGTCTTGGCAATCTCTTCAGTATAAACCCCAATGAAATAGAAATCCAATAGCAAAACACATACTTCTAACATTCAGTGGCACAGGACGTGTGTTTTTATTCCAAAGTGGTAGAAAAGGAGTTTGACCAAAGCACACTAAAAACCACCAGGGTAAATTTTTAATTCTGGATCTCCCTGATGATATCAAAGTATTGTTCAGATGTCCAACTCCTTCCAGCTCTGTTGACTACAACAATCTTCTCCCTAGTGGGATGTTCCATACCCAACCTGCAGCTTTCCTCACTGAGTACCCCAGGCCTCAAATATCTTGGGGTGTCACATAAAATCTATGCTTCACCTATACAGTTTCATAAAATGGAATCTCTGATCCTATATGCCAGGGTACTCCTGATACACTTGAGGCTTACACAGCCTTTTTTTAACCACAAAGAGAGATTCCACAATCTCTTTCTTGAATCTTTCACTTATAAAGCCAGAACCACATGGCAAAAGCAAACAAGTTCTGCTGCTTGCTGGGGATGAAGCAAGATACAATTTTTCAAGTAGATTTTCATCAGTTTTCTGGTTTTGATGGTTGTCTGACTGCTATAACTTTTCTAGAATTGCTTATCATAGGGCTGAGGAGCTTTTGCAACTAGAAGGAGCTGTTGACTTGGAGCAAGAGTGTGGTTGAGGAATGTACAAATCCTGAAAATCCCTTCTTGAGACCTGCAAGAGTAAGAGCATCTCTTTCTTATTCTGGACCTGAATGTCCCAGTGCACATAGCCTTATGATGCACACCTCTGCCACTCTTGAGGTAGTCAGATAATCTGATGGCCAGGTTGTAGAATAAACTCCCTCTAGTGAATTCCCTCTAGGTCTAACAAACACCTGAACCTCCTTTTCATGCAAATGAGGCATTTTTGTCTGTCTCCTGAGCCCCAGACAACAATCTACGTTCACAGAGAAAGCCTCTGCCCAACGGTTTAAATTACCGTTGATCCCTCCAATTAAACTAGCTGCTCAATGAAGTCTGTCTTCAGAATAATGTGCTCATTGGCCACTTGAAGGTTTATCACACTGCCTATTCCTGTCTCAATTTACTTCTCAGGCCAACTGATTCATGGACAACTTGATCAGTTGTCTGATGAAGGACAACTGTCCCATTAAGGGACAGAGAGAAGATTTGAAATGACACCTTTTCATAAGAAACTTTTCTTAAGAACTTTAGAGTTTAGTTGGATTTGGTATTGCCCTATGGCCACCACTCCCTTTATTCCACTTAACATCAGGGTTTTCTTTAAACTCTTTGTCTCTTTGGACACTGAATTTAGCTTCAACAATACATTTTCTGGTACACATTTTCTCAAACACTACTTCTGTGTTTTTCCTTGCTCAGTTTGCTTCTTTTCATTGTAAGAAACAGTGTTCAATTCATTCTATAAGGCTACAGTTACACTGACACGCAAACCATTAATACTAAAGAAAGAGAGAGAATTACAGACCAATTTCTCATATGCAAAAATACTTAATAATATACTTTCAAACCAAACCCAAGAACAGATCAAAAGATACTCTACCGTGATGAAGTATGTTTTATATTAGAAATGCAGGGATGGTTCATTATACAGAAACCAATGAAGGTAATCCACTATACAAAGAAACTGAAAGAAAAAAACATATTTTTCATCTCATTATATGCACAAAAGGCCTTTGAAAAAATTCATAATACACTTATGATAAAAGTCCTAGGAAGATTAAAGATATAATAGATATACCTAAGCATAATAAAGGCAATTTGCAACAAACCTTTAGCCAACTTCATATTAAATTTATAGAAACTTAAAACATTATTTCTAAAACCAGGAATAAGACAAGGCTGTCCACTCTCTCCACACCTATTTAGTGTAACATTTGACGTCTTAAAGAATAATAAGAGAATAAGACAACGGAAGGAAGTCAAGTGAATACAAATTAGAAAGAAAGAAGTCAAAGTATCTTTTTAAAATTTTATTTATTTATTTATTTATTTATTTATTTATTTATTTATTTAGGTTGGGGGTTTTTGAGACAGGATTTCTCTGTATAGCCCTGGCTGTCCTGGAACTCACTTTGTAGACCAGGCTGGCCTCGAACTCAGAAATCCCCCAGCCTCTGCCTCCCAAGTGTTGGGATTAAAGACATGCTCCACCACTGCCCGGCTCAATGTATCTTTATTTACAAATGATATAACGGTATACATAAGCAATACTAAAACTTGGGCTGGGGAACTTCTACAGCTGATAAACACTTTTTACAAAGTAGCTGAATATAAAATAACTTACAAAAACCAATAGAACTCCTGTATGCAAGTGGCAAATAGCTTGAGAAAGGAATCAGTGAAACAACACCTTCCTCCAATAATGTAAACTATCTCCTGATAACTCTAATAAAGCACAGGAAAGACTTTTATGATTGAAAATTTCATGCCGTTGAATAAAGAAATTGAAGAAGATATCAGAAGATACAAAGATCATCTCTTTTCATGGATCATTAGGATTAACATAATGAAATTGGCCATTCTGTCAAAAGTAAAGCAATCCTCAAAAAGTCCCAACACATTTCTTCACAGAGTTTGAAAGGCAGTTCTCAACTTCATATATAAACATACACACACACACACACACACACACACACACACACACACAAACCCAGGATAACTAAAACAATAGCTAACAATAAGAGAACTTGGTGGTCTCACCATTCCTGATATCAAGTTGTACTACAAAGGTACACTAACAACAACAGAAGAAGATAGAAACAGAGATGATGATCAGTGCAATCATATTGAAGATCCAGACATAAATCCTAATGCCAGTAAACACCTGATTTTTGGTAAAGAGTCAAAAAAATATACACTGGGCAAAGACAGAGTTTTCAGCAAAGGATTCAGGTAAAACAGTTAGTCTGCATGTAGAAAATGCTAATATATCCATACTAGACCTGCACAAAACTCAAGTCCAAATGAATCAAAGTCCTCAAATATAAAGCAAGATACACTGAACCCTGGTAAAAGAGATAGTGGACATTATCCATGAAGATATTGGCACAGGATCAGAACAGAACACCAATACCATAGGCACTAATATCAACAAGTACCAAATGGGACCTTGTTAAAATAATTTTTAAATATGTTTTTCTGTTGTGTGTAAAGGTAAAGACATGCTCCTCCTTATCTTGTGCTCTGACCTCTCCGATTACTCTAGCTCCAACTTGATTGCAACCGTCCCTCAAGCTGGGACAATCAGGAGCTGCTGTCCATACTCCACCAGCCCCTCCTGGCAAGCTTCGCCAAGCCACCAGGTATCACCCCGGCTGCTCTCTTTCTCTGCCCACCTATGCTCCAAGGATAGAAAACATTAGACAGTTTTATTATTTTTAAAATATAAATAAATAAAATATCCAAAAAAAAAAATAAATGACACAAAAAATCAACTAGTCATATAGCACAATTTCTGGGCTCATAAGCTAACCTGTTTCAAACAATCACCAGTGGTGGAGGCCACTGGTTCTGCTTGCTCTGAGACCTTACATGGCTGTTGCATCCTTCTCATTCCAAAGCCTGGATGAAAGCCCTCCTCCTTCCTTGAATCCCTTATCTTCCTACTCGGACCCAGAAGTCCCACCCTTTTCCTTTTGCCTAGCAATTGGCTTCTGTCTTCTTTATTGACACAGTCAAGGGCCAATTAGAGAATCAGATTTTAGTATCAGCTCCTCCCCATACATTTTCCTTTCCAGGCCTGAATCCTAAATGATAACTCAGAAACTAATGACTTATAATTAAATGCCTAGGTCATTAAGTTTTGGCCCATTTCCTAACTATCTCTTAACTTATTTAACCATTTAAACTATTTTATGACTACCACTTGGTTAGTTATCTCTTTTCAATCCTGGTCCATTTATTCCTTCATCAACCTGTTGGTTTATGTCTGTCTCCTCAGTCAGTAACAATCTCTGGGCTCTCTTGAATCTCTCCTTTTATTCCATACAATTTCCCAGAATCCCCTCTCCCTGCCAGTGTATTACCTCTTATTTCCTGTGTCAACACACTGGCGAATGGAAAAGGGGTTTAATCAATTTCACATCTGAAATTTAAATATATATTATATGTATATAATTTATAGTATATATATTATACACATATATAATTTTTGTGTGTATAACCACACAGACTAGATATCCAAAAACTAACCATTTCAATTTAAAAATGGTGCTCAGATCTTTCCTAGCTACAGTTTTATTGCTGTAAGGAGACACCATGGCCAAGGCAACTTATATAAAAGTAAACATTTAAATTGAGCTGGATTATAGTTTCAAAGGTTCTGTCCATTATTATCAAGTTGGGAAACATGGCAGGATCTAGGCTGGCATGGTTCTGGAGGGACTGAGAATTCTACATCTTAATACAAAAGCATCCAGAAGGAGACTCTCACCAGAAGACAGCTAAGAGGAATCTCTCTTCTTCACTGGGTAGAGCCTGGATATAGATGATCTCCAATGTTCAACCTCACAGTGATACACTTCCTCCAAGGCCATACCTCCCACAGTGCCACTCTTTATGTGTCAATTATATTCAAACAACTACAAGATCCAAACAGAGAACTCTCAATAAAGGAAACTCAAATGATTGAAAAACATTCAAATAATGTTCAATGTCCTTAACCTTTAGGAAATACAAATCAAAATGACACTGAAAGTCCATCTTAGACATGTCAACATAATTAAGATAAGTAACAGATGTGACAGCCCATGCAGGTAAGGCTTTTGAATAAAGGAAACTTTTATCCTTTGGTAAGTGCAAACTTGTAAAATCACTACAGAAATCAGTATAGAATTTCCTCAGAATGTTGGAAATAGATATACCACAAATCCAGTTATACCACTTTGGGGCATGTAATCAAAGCATCTACCATCCTACCACAAAGACAGTTTCTCAACCATGTTCACTGCTTCTTTATTCATAATATTGGAAACAACTTAGCTGTAGATCATCTGAAGAATGAATAAAGAATATGTGGCACTTTTAGACAATGTTATAAAGATGCCATCATGAAATTATTGGGCAAATAGATATAACTAGAAACAACTGAGCCTGATTGACATAAACCAGACCCAGGAAACTAAATATGGTATGTATTCACATATATGGGCATATTAGCCATTAAATAAACAATAACCAAGATATAATTCATAGAATCGGAGAGAATAGGTATAGAGAAAGCAATTATTGAGGACTTATGAAGGTTCAAGGAAGGGGGGAATAGAATAGATTTTATGACTGGATGGTGTAAGGGTAAGCACAGGTAAAAGAAGATGAGATGAGTAGATGGATGGGAAATTGGATTGAAGTAGGTCATTCTGGGAGAGACAGATAGAATTCAGGAACATTTGATGGATCTTATGAAAACCTAATGCAGTGGAAAGTTGCTAAAATACATGGATTATTCTCTACAACCCAATTCCAGTTTACTCTGATACCTTAGCACTTTACTTGTAGGCCAGTTCTACCTTCTTTTTTGTGTTCTGTTTTTTTTTTTTTGTAATTTTCTTTTTTATTAGATATTTTTTTCATTTACATTTCAAATGCTATCCCAAAAGTTATCTATACCTCCCCCTGTCCTGCTCTCCAACTCATCCACTCCTGCTTCCTGACTCTGGCATTCCCCTGTACTGGAGCATATAATCTTCACAAGACCAAGGGCCTCTCCTCCCATTGATGGCTGACTAGACCATCCTCTCCTACATATGCAACTAGTGACACAAGCTCTAGGGGGTACTGGTTAGTTCATATTGTTGTTCCTCCTTTTTTTTTTCTTTTTTATTTATTTATTTTTATTAGATATTTTCCTTATATACATTTCAAATGCTATCTGGAAAGTGCCCTATACCTTTCCCCTGCCCTGCTCCCCTACCCACTCACTCCCAATTCTTGGCCCTGGCATTCCCCTGTACTGGGGCATATAAAGTTTGCAATACCAAAGGGCCTCTCTTCCCAGTGATGGCTGACTGGGCCATCTTCTGCTACATATGCAGCTAGAGACATGAGCTCTGGGGGTACTGGTTAGTTCATATTGTTGTTCCACCTAAGGGTTGCAGACCCCTTCAGTTCCTTGGGTGCTCTCTCTAGCTTCTCCATTGGGGGCCCTGTGTTCCATCTTATAGATGACTGTGAGAATCCACTTCTGTATTTGCCAGATACTTGCATAGCCTCATATGAGACAGCTATACCAGGGTCCCTTCATCAAAATCTTGCTGGCATATGCAATAGTGTCTGGGTTTGGTGGCTGATTATGGGCTGGATCCCCGGGCTATTCTCAACAATAAAAGATCCTCTGGTGGAATCACCATGCCTGACATTAAGCTGTACTACAGAGCAATTGTGATAAAAACTGCATGGTACTGGTACAATGACAGACAGGTAGATCAATGGAATAGAATTGAAGACCCAGAAATGAATCCACACACCTATGGTCACTTGATCTTTGACAAGGGAGCTAAAACCATCCAGTGAAAAAAAGACAGCATTTTCAACAAATGGTGCTGGCACAACTGGCAGTTATCATGTAGAAGAATGAGAATTGATCCATTCTTATCTCCTTGTACAAAGCTCAAGTCTAAGTGGATCAAAGACCTCCACATAAGACCAGAGACACTGAAATTAATAGAAAAGAAAGTGGGGGAGAGCCTTGAGGATATGGTCACAGGGAAAAAATTCCTAAACAGAACAGCAATGGCTGGTGCTGTAAGATCAAGAATTGACAAAAGGAACCTCATAAAATTGCAAAGCTTCTGTAAGGCACTGTTAATAAGACAAAAAGGCCACCAACAGATTTGGAAAGGATTTTTACCAATCCTAAATCATATAGGGGACTAATATCCAATATATACAAGGAACTCAAGAGCTGGACTCCAGAAATTAAAATAACCCCATTAATAAATGGGGTACAGAGCGTAACAAAGAATTCTCAACTGAGGAATACCGAATGGCTGAAAAGCACCTGAAAAAATGTTCAACATCTTTAATAATCAGGGTGTAGTGGCTATTCCTGGTTGTCAACTTGACAATATTTGGAATGAACTACAATCCGGAATTGGAAGGCTCACCAGTGACCCTTATCTGGAGGCTTGGAGATCCTTATCTGGATCTTGGTTTGAAGATCTTGAGCCATAGTGGCTATGGATTCCAGAAGATTGAATCTCTGAGTTTAAGGAACACACCTTTAATCTGGGCTATGCCTTTCATCTGGGATTAAAGGTGTGGTGGAACACACCTTTAATCTGGGCTACACTTTCTGCTGGAGACAATATAAGGACATTGGAAGAAGGGAGTCTAGCTCTTGCTCTTGCTCCTTCGCCTGCTTGCTGCGTGAGACTGAGTAACTGCTAGATCCTTGGACTTCCATTCATAGCTGCCACTGAACCATTGTTGGGAATTGGGCTGCCAACTGTAAGTCATCAATAAATTCCTTTACTATCTAGAGACTGTCCATAAGTTCTGTGACTCTAGAGAACCCTGACTAATACACAGGGAAATGAAAATCAAAACAACCTTGAGATTCCATCTCACACCAGTCAGAATGGCTAAGATCAAAAGTTCATGTGACAGCAGATGCTGGCAAGGATGTGGAGAAAGAGGAACACTCCTCCATTGCTGGTGGGATTGCAAGCTTGTACAACCACTCTGGAAGTCAGTCTGGAGATTCCTCGGAAAATTGGACATAATACTACCAGAAGATCCAGCAATACCTCTCCTGGGCACATAACTAGAAGAAGTTCCAACTGGTAATAAGAACACATGCTCTACTATGTTCATAGTAGCCTTATTTATAATAGCCAGAGCTGGAAAGAACCCAGATGTCCCTCAACAGAGGAATGGATACAGAAAATGTGGTACATTTACATAATGGAATACTACTCATCTATTAAAAAGAATGAATTTATGAAATTCTTGGACAAATGGATGTATCTGTAGGATATCATCCTGAGTGAGGTAACCCAATCACAAAAGAAGTCATTAGATATGTATTCACTGATAAGTGGATATTAGCCCTGAAACATAGAATGCCCAAGATAAAATTTGCAAAACAAAAGAAAATCAAGAAGAGGGAAGACCAGTGGGTAGATACTTCCTTCCTCCTTAGAATAGGGAACAAAATACCCATGAAAGGAGTTACAGAGACAAAGTTTGGAGCTAAGTCGAAAGGATGGACTATTGTTGTTCCTCCTATAGGATTGCAGACCCCTTTAGCTCTTTGGGTACTTTCTCTAGCTCTTTCGTTGTGAGCCCTGTGTTCCATCCAATAGATGACTGTGAGCATTCACTTCTGTTTTTGCCAGGCAGTGGCATAGCCTCACAAGAGACAGCTATATTTGGAATTTGAAACAGAAGTTATGCAACTCCTAGTCCATTAGGATTTTCTCACAAGGGTTCTTAATTCCCTTTGATACATTACTAGCTCCTGGCATTATCATCAACATTATTAAAGCAGCCTATTCATTCTAATAGTTTACATTATCCAAAAATGACCACCCTATCTTCATTGTTTACATCATTCATATCTCCTTTAACTTAGAGTTCTGAACATAGTCAAGATCCTGAGTAAACATCGGTTAAATTTTGCATGTGATGGGATCAAACAAAATGACAGTGATATAAACAATTTTGTATCTTTAAAATTAATGGCGCTACATATAAGATTATTTTTGTTATTCTGTGTAGATTCTATTGTCCCACAAAGTTTTTGTGAAGGCTAGCTAATACAAAAATTGCTCCTAATATTGAGGATTATACTTCATTTTGAGAACTACTTAACACTTAACATAGAAAACTAACACAGAATGTAAAAGGAGAAATTGAAATGTTCTGTAAAATACATGTAAGATATTCTAGTTTTAATTGAACCAATTTTCTCATTTGTAATTGAAAAGTGATCTAACTCTTGTATATTTAAGAGTATAGAGAAAATACTACACAACAAAACCAAAAAAAAAAAAAAAAAAAAAAAAAAAGGACAGAGGAAGAAACAATTTAAATGCTGACTAAAATATAAGTAGTTTTAAATCCTAAATTTAAATAATAATTTTGGATTTGTAAGGAATATATTTGATAAAGCTTGTTTGTATGACTATCTGTAGCCTTTAGGCAGAGATCGTCTTATAATTCTAAAGTCTGGTGGTTTTTCTATTACATATTTGCAAATAGTACAAACAACATATATAACCTACCTCAATGTTGGATTTTTAAGGGTTGCTTAGAATATAGAACTCATTGATGATTTACTTCAGAAGACTCATGAATTTATGGAGTGTACACACTTCTGTGATTACATTAGACAGATGACTTTATCAGTAGTTTTGTACAGATATAATTTGCATACTTTACTTCATAAATACAGATAAGTAATAATAATCAATAAAATGCAATAGAATCAAATTCCAAAGATTATCCTTAAAAAGTACAAGTTTTCAAAAAGAGTCAGGAAGGATGTTACACTTTCATTAGATAACATGATCAAAACTAAAATTCAATAATCAATTTCTGTTTATACATGTGTGTATTTGTATCTATGAATGTTTATGGATGATAGCTAGATAGATGATAGATAGATAGATAGATAGATAGATAGATAGATAGATAGATAGATAGATAGGTAGATAGATAGATAGATGATAAATAGGCTGACAGAATATAGACATTTAGAACTGAGCAATACTTATTATTTTCAAATTATTCAAATATGAATTATGTTATTAAAAACAAAATTTTGTATTTCCTAGTTCATTGTTTCACACCAAATTATTCAATTGTGCTGAAATGTAGTTATATTAATTTTGTTAGAAATAAATAGGTTATTTCATAGCACTAGATCTGTAGTAACAGAGAATTGTATATTATAATTCAGCATATGGTATTTGTAACAACATAATTCATAAAATATTATTTCAAAGGTATTCAGACCACAACTATAGCAATTTTTTTCAATAAATGTCTCTGTGTAAGAACTTTGAACTTATATTTTGCATAATAAGATATTTATGGAGAGGAAAGAAAACTGGGAAAATAAAATGATGACTAAAACTCTTAAATTATCTTTAAAAGTAGTTTAAAATAACTAAAGAGATTGGTAACATTTTAGAATTTTCACATATAGAAAAACATGAGTCATATGAGTAGAATTTTCTGGACTACATTTTTAACTACACATTACAAATTTCCATTAAAACAAATTTTGAAGTTCATCTTTATTAATAATAAAGTTCTATTTGTTATAAAAATAACAATGTAATTTTGTGTTGATTTAAAAATAGTAATAACAAAAGAGAACAACTTGCTGTCTCTGTTGGAACCCAATATATCCTCTTTATCTAGCCTGTGTTAAGTCAGCAGTGAAATCACAGCAAAATGAGTTACTTACATGCAGTCAGTCAGTTATCATGGTATAGCATGAGAAACATGTGCTTGGCATTGGCATGATCTAGCTAGATGCTGGCCTGTCTTCTCCTGGTGGCCAAGGAGCTGATAACCCAGGAGCACTGTACTCACAAGGAGTACCTCTCCTAAGAGTGCCATTCCCAATTTTAAGAGGACTTAGGTAGTGTTGTATCCTAGACATCAATCCTAGACTTTCCTTTTCTCTTGGCAACCTGAAGATAATAAATTTGTTTACTATGTACTACATCTCGACCGCCTGGCATCCTTCTCTTCACAGCTTTTTACCAGTTAATAGCTTTATATTGAAGTTTACCCTGTTCCTAAAGCCAGTCTCTTCCACCCAAATGGATGTTAATAAAAGTATTGCGTAACTAGGTCAACCTTGCTGTAATTTGCTACAATGTAGCTTGATTTATGGAGGTAGAATCAGGTTGCTTGTTCCTCATCCTTCTTTAGTCATACATAAATTACTTCATGAGAAATGGCAAAGCTCAAATAGTAGTATCTGTCTTTGGAAAAAAATCATGGAATCTGTTAGAATCAACACTTTAAAAGTAGTTCTCTTTTTTATTTAACTTTATTATATCATCCTGAGCATATAAAGAATGAATAAAAAGTTTTGCTATTTAAATTGTAGCTATCATTTTAACAGCATCCATTTTTATACATCCACTTACAAGTATTGGTCAAATTCTTTCTTTGGAACCAACGTTTGGAGTCTCTTAATCCCAGCAACATAGAAAATGATTACTTTTCTCTCAATACCTTCACAGAATAATTGGAACAAATACATTTTCAGACTCAGTCCAAGTGGTTCATTTGCAAGTATAAGTAAGTTACTTCAAGATTTGGAAGTTATCTTTTGTATGGCCAACTGTTCTTTTCTTAAAGTTAGTAAAGTTTCACAACTTTGAGGTTTGTGAAAAGGGAAAACTGTAATTTTAGCAGACAGTGTTGTTCTTAGGCATGGACAAACTTGGGTTCTTGCCCAGTCTCCCCAACTGTAAGATTGTGCTGTTCTGGAGCCTGCCAGGGCCTCTGTTTTCTGTTAATAGACCACAAGTTTTCTTGTGCGTATTCTATTGTAAAGGATGATAAAAACAGATTCTTAAAGAAAACTCAGTAGAAATGTACACTGCTTACACCAGAAGCATTGAGCAATTTTATTTTAGTATTCATGTCATTTTTATTTCTCTGTCTCTCTTTTTTTTTTTCTTTTTGTCTTCTTGGCAGAAAACAGAAGCACAGGCTGGTGTGGCTGGCACCTCAGTTCAAGGGGAAAAAAAGGAAAAAAAGAAAGAGAAAAAAAATCAGAAGAAATGAAAACTAAGGCACAGATGGTGCCAAACATTGTCAGAGCCTCCATGATAAAAAGTTTTGAAATGGAAAACTCAGGAATTGGGAAGCTATCCCTTTGATGAAAGGGTTTTGTTGGGTTTTTTTGTTTGTTTGTTTGTTTTGCTTTTTTTTATTTTTTTATTTTTATTTTTTAAGTTCTCTTCCTCAGTTTAGGTTAGGAAAAGAAGACAGGTTGGGAAAGTCTATTTTAAAAAACATGTTTAGAAAGATGACATTATCCAAAAAGAAAAGGGGCTTATGGGGGAAAATGTTAGCAACTGAAATTCTGTGGAGGATGAAATGGAAGGAGGACCTAGTCCTGGCCTGGGACCATTTTCTCATGACTGAGGTAGACTTTCACCAACATAAATATAAAAATGATGACTGTTTTAGCCAGTTATTGGATACAGTTTTCAAGTGCATAAAGGGCAGAGAAAGCGTGTCATTGTTACTCTTAAGGCTGAGACACAGAGTTGTGTTGTCATCGCTTCTCTGTAATGCTAAGTGGTAGGAAATTCTTTTCCCCCTGAGCTGTTTCACCTTCCTTTACTACTGCAGATTGAACTCAGGACCTTTGTTTGTTTGTTTGTTTGTTTGTTTGTTTGTTTGTTTTTTACTTGAGACAAACATTCCACCATTGAGTTTAACCCACAGCTTCTTTGGGCTTTTAGTTTTGACATAAGGCCTCAGTTGCTGAAGCTGGCCTTTAAGGCATGCTATAGCTCTAGCAGGACTTCAACTTGTGATGTCTTTGCCCCAGTTTCTTAGGAGATGAGATTACAGAATACTTCCACCAGTCCATCTGAAATTCTTGAGAGGTTAGAAGGAAAAGTTCTTAGTCATTACACTGAAGAAAACTTGTATTCAAATTTCAAGTTATGCCCGGCATGGTGACACACACCTTTAATCCCAGCACTTGGGAGGCAGAGGCAGGTGGATTTCTGAGGTTGAGGCCAGCCTGGTCTACAGAGTGAGTTCCAGGACAGCCAGGGAAACCTTGTCTCAAACAAAACAAAACAAAACAAAACAAAACAAAACAAAACAAAACAAAACAAAACACAGACAAAAAAAGCCCCTCAAGTTATAGTAAGCACTAAAAGAAGCAGAGTGTGTATCTCTAGTTACATTTTTAGTAAATTATTTGCAATGACAACATTGGGCTCCTTCTTATTAAATTCTGTAATTAATATCTTTCAAATAGTAAATCATCCTATTTTCCCTTATTGATACCATGAAAATATGTATTCTTATCTGTAGAAGATTCTTGAAATTCATCATTTCTGATCTAGCAAGATGGATCACCACTAAAACTGTTTGCATCCGAGGCTTAGGAATTGTGTTTGATCCCTGGATATACATGGTAGGAGAGAATAGATTCCCTCAAACTCTCTTCTAACCTACATATGCCATGGCATGGATGACACTTCCCCTCATACATAATAAACAAACAACTAAAAAAAAAAAAAGAAAAGTCCAGTGATTGAAAGTCATTGTTTTTTATTAACTGTATGGTTTTGATTTTCTAAACTATGGGCACAGAAGACAGAACAGTTTTGTTAGGAAAGTACTAAAGATTTGCAAACAGTAAGTTGTTTGGATAAATGATATTGAATGTAAGTGATAGTCTTCTTGAATAGTCACTTTCATTAAAGTATGCTTCATTGTGATTCCTTCGTATTCTCTACCAATTCTTAACCTGAATGCAGCCCTCCAAGCCATATTCCTGTCCCTCATACTATCATTAGCTTCTTCCCAGGCTTCAGACTGATTAGTCCTCATTTCTCTCTTCTTTCTTTCCCTCCCTCCCTCCCTCCCTCCCTCCCTCCCTCCCTCCCTCCCTCCCTCCCTTCCTCCTTTCTTTCTTTCTTTCTTTCTTTCTTTCTTTCTTTCTTTCTTTCTTTCTTTCTTTTTCTTTCTTTTTCTTTTTTCCTTTTATTTAAAAATTAGATACTTCATTTGTTTACATTTCAAATGTTATCCCCTTTCCAGGTTTCCCCTTTGCAAACTCCCTATCCTGGCCCCTGTACCCTGCTTCTATGAGGCTGATCTCCTATCCATCCGTCCACCCCTGCCTCACCGCCCTACTATTCCTCTACACTGGGGCATTAAGCCTTCAGAGGACCAAGAGCCTGCCCTCCCATTGATGTCAGATAAGGCCCCTTCAGCTATTTCAGTCCTTCCCCTAACTCTTCCACTGGGGTCCCTGTGCACAGTCCAGTGGTTGGCTGTGAGAATTCTCATCTGTATTGGTCAGGATCTGGCAGTGCCACTCAGGAGACAGCTGTATCAGGCTACTGTAGGCAAGCACTTCTTGGCTTCAGCAATAGTGTCTGGGTTTGGTGTCTGCATATGGGATGGATCCCCAGGTGGGATAGTCTCTGGATTGCCTTTTCTTCAGTCTCTGTTTTACTCTTTGTTCCTGTATTTCCTTTAGATAGGAGCAATTCTAGGTTAAAATTTTGGAGATGAGTGGGTGGCCCCATACCTTAACCTGGAGGCCATGCCTAACCTCACATATGATCTTGACAGTTTCCAGTTTCTACCCTCAGCTCCCTTTGTGGTGTATTTCAGTGAATATCACCCCCCCCGGGGGGGGGGGCCTGGGAGGCTCTTGCTTTCCTGACATCTGGGACTTTCTGGTTGCTAACCCCCACTTCCCCATATCCCATTGTGACACACCTCTGTCCAATTTTCTGACATTCTGTATTTCTTCCAAGTCTCCTCCCACACCTGATCTTTGCATCCTTTTCCTCCTCATCCGACTTTCTTCCTCTCAGGTCCCTCACATCTTTTTCTTCCTTTGATTATATTATTCTCGATTTTAAGGACTAAAGTATCCACTCTTGAGCTTCATGTGTTCCATGAGTAGTATTGTGCGTATTCCGTGTTCTATGCCTAATATTCACTTATTAGTGAATGCATACCATATATGTTCTTTTGTGACTGAGTTACCTCACTTAAGATGATTTTTTTTGATCCATTCACTTTCCTGAGAATTTCATGAAGCCATTGTTTTTAATCACTGTGTAAATTTATTACATTTTCTGTATCTATTCCTCTGTTGAGGGATATCTGGGTTGTTTCCAGCTTCTGGCTATTGTAAAAGTAGCTGATATGAACATAGTGGAGCATGTGTCTTGTTATATGTTGGAGCATCTTCTGGGTACATGTCCAGAGTGGTATAGCTGGGTCCTCAGGTAGTACTATGTCCAATTTTCTGAGGAACTGCCAAACCGATTTCTAGAGTGGTTGTACCAGCTTGCAATCCTACCAGCAAGGAAGGAATGTTTATCTTTCTCTACATCTTCACCAGTATCTTCTATCACCTGAGTTTTTGATCTTAGACATTCTGACTGGTGTGAGGTGGAATCTCAGGATTGGAAGTCAATTTTATTCAATGTTAGAATGGCTACTCCCGCTTTTTGGGGGGGGCATATGCTTGGAAAATTGTTTTCCAACATTTAACTCTGAGGTGGTGTCTGTTTTTGTCACTGAGGTGTGTTTCCTGCATGCAGCAAAGTGCTGGGTCCTGTTTATATATCCAGTCTTTTAGTCTATGTACTTTTATTGGGAATTGAGTCCACTGGTGTTTAGAGATATTAAGGAAAAGTGATTGTTTCTTTCTGTTATTTTTCTTGTTAGAGATGGAATTACATTTGTGTGGCTATCTTCTTTTGGGTTTATTGAAAGATTAATTTCTTGCTTTTTCTAGGTGTAGTTTCCCTCTTTGTGTTGGAGTTTTTCTTCTACTATCCTTTGTAGGGTTGGATTTGTGGAGAGATATTGTGTAAATTTGTTTTTGTAATGGAATATCCTGGCTTTGCCATCTATGATAATTGAGTATTTTGCTGGGTATAGTAGCCTGGGCTGACATTTTTGTTCTCTTAGGGTCTGTATGACAACTGCACAGTATCATTTAGCTTTCACAGTCTCTTCTGAGAAGTCTGGTAAAATCCTTATAATTCTGCCTTCATATGTGAGTTGACCTTTTTTTCCTTTCTGATTTTAATATTCTTTCTTGTTTTGTGTGTATTTGCTGTTTTGAATATTATGTGACAAGAGAAATTTCTTTTCTGGTCTAATCTATTTGGAATTCTGTAGGCTTCTTATATGTTTATGGGCATCTCTTCCTTTAGGATTGGGAAGTTTTCTTCCATAATTTTATTGCAGAAATGTACTGTCCCTTTGAGTTGGGAATCTTCACTCTCTTCTATACCTATTATCCTTAGGTTTGGTTTTCTCTTTGTGTTCTGGATTTCCTGGATCATTTGGTTTATGAGCTTTCTGCATTTTGCATTTTCTTTGACTGTTTTGTCAATATTTTCTCTGCTATCTTCTACACCAGAGATTCTTTCATCTAAATCTTGTATTCTGTTGTTCATGCTTGCATCTATGACTCCTGATCTCTTTCCTGGGTTTACTTATCTCCAGGGCTGCCTCTCTTTGTGAATTCTTTATTGTTTCTATTTCCATTTTTAGATCCTAGATGGTTTTGTTCAATTCCTTCACCTGTACAGTTGCATTTTCCTATAAACCTTTAAGGGATATTTAGTGTTTTCTCTTTGAGGGCTTCTACCTCTTTACCTGTGTTCTCCAGTGTTTCTTTAATTGAGTTATTTATGTCCTTCTTAAAGTCCTCTATCATCATCATGAGATGTGATTGTAAATTAGAGTCTTGCTTTTCCAGTGTGTTGGGTGTATCCAGGGCTTGCTGTGGTGGAAGCTGATGATCCCAAGTAGTCTTGGTTTCTGTTGCTTATGTTCTTGCACTTGGCCTCTTGCCATCTGGTTATCTGTGGTGTTAGCTGGTCTTGTTGTCTCTGACTGTGGCTTGTCCCTCCTGCAAGTCTGTGTGTCAGCACTCACAGGAGACTAGCTATCTCCAAGAATAATTTGGGTATCGAGAGCTTTGGCACAGGTTTAGCTCTAGGGTGCAGATTCAAACCAAAAGAATCCAGTCCTAGGCTTCTTCTCAGTTCCTGTGTAATTAGGGCTCCTGTTGTGTCCCTCTTTGGCCAGGTATTTGAGCAGAATTTGTGGTCACAGCTGTGCTCCCAGGTGTGTCCAGACTCTTTGGAGAGCACCTATCCCTTGGTAGCATTTAAGTATGAAGATCTATGGCACAGGGTTAGCTCTGAGGCCAATCCTCATTTCTTTAGAGATTCTAAGTTCTGATTATTGTGTAGCATCCTCTGTGACTCAGTTCTTCTTCCTTATGAGATATTGCTCATTTTATTCATTTATTTTTCCCTCAGGGCCACATAGCTAGTACAAGTACAAGTACAAGGGAATCTCAAACAGTGTTGAGACTTGGGTCAATTGATATCTCCTTATGGCTATTTTCTAATATCTGTAGAGGAGTAGTGAGTCTCCAAGGACCTTACAGATACCAGGAACCTTAGGTACTTCAGTTCCTTATATAAAATGGAGTAGCATGTATGTGCAAACTATACACAGTTGTTGTCCCTTGTAATTTAAATGCCTTGTGTTCTTGATACTTGTTATAGTATAGATTGTATAGAAATGTGTATTGTATTTCACTGATTAGAAAATTGCTATGTGGATACAAAACTCTACATATAAATAAAATATATTTTAGATATTTTGAATGTATGACTATTGAGTCTATAGATTTGGAGCCTAAGCACACCAGGGCATCATCTTTTATACTCATGACCTAAACATATATGAATATTACATTTATTTTCTAATCAACCTAGCAAGCATTGAGTAATAGGAATGTGTGGTGTGGTAGAAACTAACACTATATAATTATTGTTGTTTGGATTTAGTTTTGCCTGATCACTACCTCACACAATTATAGAAAAACTGTTAAAGAAAATTTTGTTCAATAAAAGAACTGCAGAATCTAGATCCAGTTTGTATTAACTTGTTTAAAAATTGTTCTTCTGTATTTGATCAAAACACATTTGAAAATCTATTACCATTGTTTTGTATAGAAAATGCCATTATGAGAGAGTATGAGGATCTGAATACTGCTTAGGAGGAAAGATTGAATGATAAGAATAAGTGCTGCTACGGTCACCTTTCAAGGAAACTAAGGTAAATTTATGCAAATAGAGCAAAAAAAGTGACAACATTTAATTAATTGAACAGATGTGATAGATAATATTATCCATTTGATTGAGTTGAAGAATTCCCAGTGGATTAGTAAGAGTACATCTCTAGGTGTATATAAAGAGAATTCCCAGAAATGATGACTTTATTAGAATTCTTATCAAATTAATGTAGTTCATTAATGGGTTAAAACTTGTATAGCTTGCCAGTTGGTAGTAACTGTGAAGGGGAGACCTTGTTGGGATAGGTAGATCACTGAGGACATGAGTCTGAAGAGCCTATGCTACTGTGGCTCCTTCCTGTTTTTTTTTTTTTTTTTTTTTTGTTTCTAGATTACCTTGATATGAGCTCTAATTTTCTACCATATACTTGTAGGTCTACAAATTCTGAAGCCGTGAGCATAATTCATGTTCCATCCCTTTTATACAGGTATCCTAGTATGCCTATACTATTGCTTTCTAAAGAGTTTGAAAGTGAAAAATTAGAGACGATTATAGTTCATGAGTAAAGTACTCATGCCATACAAACAGGAACTCTTTGGATCCGCATAACCCACATAAAAATATTACCGGGTGATGAATTCTTGTAAACACAGTGGGAGAATGGAGACAGACAGGTTCCTAAATATCATTCTACATCTTGCTTAGGTTAGTCTATGAGATCCACATTCAAAGAGAGAGTTTTTCTTAAAAAATTAAGCATAGAAAGTAATTGAGGAAAGACAAGATATCAATTTTAGGATTCCACATGTGTGCATATACATATTTAAGTGCCAATGTTTATATATATATATATATATATATATGTATATATATATATATATATGTATGTGTATATATATATACACATATATATGTATGTGTATATATATGTATACTTATACATATATATATATATACACACACACATGTATGTATATATATTAGACATAGCACAATACAAAGACACACAAAAGTAGTTATTAAAATTAAATTATTTTAATAATTGAATAAATTAAGCTTTTATGAAATACCAATAATTTTTAAACAAACAACAGTTTCATTTAATTGAATCTACAGGATGTAGAATTAAAAAACAAAAAAATTCTTAGTATTTTATAACATCAATAGTGATAACTTAAAAGTTTGAATTTGACTATGTCCAGTATGTTGGTTCCAGGGGAAATGTACTCAATGTGTCTTCTCATTTCATTGCTTTTTCATTGTCAATTATGGTCTGTATTTGCTAATTGACTGTCAGGAGTAGTATTAGAGAAAGAGACAACAGATGGATGTGATATGAAACAAAGAGGGGGAATACAGAGATCTTGAAAACAGTGTGAGCAAGAAAATGAATTATTTAATGTCATTGTCTATTAACCTAGCAGTTAAAATAGGACCAAAAAATTACATAAAATGAAATAAAACAATTAGGCAACAATTTAAATGGTTCGTTATTATTAGCTCATTTAGTATTCATTGTAACTGTGCTGGTCATGATGAATTCATTTGATATTAATAGGAGTGTTCAGCAGCAATTTCATTATAATGCAATTTTAATTCATGTGCCATTGCATTAAAGCAATGCTGAAATTTATATTTATTTTTGATTATTGTACATGATCCCTAATTTTAAGAAACATTGTAATGCTGATGATATTTGCTTTCAATAGTCTGAATACCTCATATTTAAGACTAATCTCTACTACAAAATCTTTGACCTATATTAGTAATGTTAAAGTTGAAACAGTTCATATATTAAGTGTTCTAGAACATTTTTAACATAGACATTATTACTAAACTCTGTTTCATGCAAATGATGTTTTATCAGATGTTATTGACATTCAATTACAAAGATTTTTATTATACTGTATCTCTACTTTTAGTGAAAATGTAGCAGTGAGATATATATGTTGAATATTTTATTAAAACAAAAACAGATTTTATTCTTTATAAAAAATGTATTCCACTGATCAACATGTCTGTCTCTGTATCAATATCATGCAGTTTTTATCACTATTGTTCTGTAATAAATCTTGAGGTCAGAGATGGTGATTCCCACAGTTGTTCTTTTATTGTTATGAATTGTTTTGACTATTCTGGGATTTTTGACTTTCCAGATGAATTTGAGAATTGCTCTTTCCATGTCTCTGAAAAATTGTATTGGGATTTTGATAGGGTTTGCATTGAATCTATAGATTGCCTTTCATAGGATGGCCATTTTTACTATGTTAATTTTGCCAATCTGTGAGCATGGGAGATGTCTGCATTTCTAAGATCTTCTTTGATTTCTTTCTTGAGAGACTTGAATTTATTGTCATATAGGTCTTTCACTTGTTTGGTTAGAGTTACCCCAAGATTTTGTATACTATTTGTGGCTATTGTGAAGGGAATTGTTTACGTAATTATTTTCGTGGCCTGTTCATCATTTCTTTAAAGGAAGGATACTGATTTATTCGAGTTAATTTTATATCCAGCCACTTTGCTGAATTTTTTTATCAGCTGGAGAGTTCCCTGGTAGAATCTTTTGTGTTGCTTATGTATACTATCATATCACCTGCAAATAGTGATACCTTTATTTCTTCTTTACCAGTTTGTATCTCCTTGGTCTCTTTTTGTTGTCTTATTGTTCTAGCTAACACTTTGAGTACTATATTGAATAGATATGAGGAGAGTGGGCATCCTTGTCTTGTCCCTGATTTCAATGGGATTGCTTCAAGTATGTCTCCATTTAATTTGATATTGGCTATTGGTTTGCAGTAATTTGCTTTTATTATGTTTAGGTATGGGCCTTGAATTCCTGATCTCTCCAATACTTTTAACACAAAGGGGTGTTTTATTTTGTCAAATGCTTTTTTAGCATCAAAGGAGAAGATCATGGGATTTTTTTTCTTTGTGTTGTTTATATAGTTTATATAGTGGATGTTGAACCATCTCTGCATCCCCGGGATGAAGCTTACTTTATCATGCTCCACTATGTTCATTGCTGCCATATCTATAATAGCCAGAAGCTGGAAACAACCCAGATGATCCTCAAGGAAAGAATGTATAGAAAAAAATGTGGTATATTTACACAATTGAGATCTGCTCAGCTATTAAAAACAATGACTCTTTGAAATTTACAGGCAAATGGATGCAACTAGAAAATATCCTGAGTGAGGCTACCCAGACACAAAAAGGCACACATGGTATGTTCTCACTGATAAATGGATATTAGCCTAAAAGCTCCGAATATCCAGGTTACAACTCATAGCCCATATGAAGCTTAACAAGAAGTAAGACCAAATGCGGATGCTTATATCCTGCATAGAAGGGGAAACAAAATAATCATGGGAGGTAGAGGGAAGGAGGAAGTAATTTGGATAGAGAGAGGAGAGGGAGAGTAAAAAGAGGGCAGGATCAGGTATGGGAAGAAATAGGGAAATAGTCCAGAGTGTCAGGAAAATGAATAGAAATATGTAGAAGTGTTGGCTGGAGAATAGGAGAGGGGGTACACTAGAGAATTCCAGATGTTAGGGAAGTGAGACATACCCAAGATCCAACTGGGATGACATCAGCTGAAGTATTCAACAGAGGAGATATAGAACCTGAAGAGGCCATCTCAGTAGATAGCCATGGCCTCCAGTTGAGACATAGGCCCATTCACTCATCTCAAAATTCTTCACCCAGAATTGCTGTCAAATGGAAACACAAGGACAAAAAGTGGAATAGAGGGAAGGAGAGGTCACCTAGAGACCACACATCTAGAAATCCATCCCTTCTGCAGATACCAAACTCCACACTATTGTTGATGCCAAGAATTACTTGCTGACAGAAGCCTGGTGTAGCTGTCCCCTGAGGAGTTTTGCCAACATTTGACTAATACAGATGTAGATACTCAAAGACCACCATTGGACTAAGTTCAGAGACCCCAGTGGAAGAGGTAGGGGAATGACTGAAGAAGCTGAATGTGATTGTAACCCCATAGGAAGAAGAATAATATCAACTAACTGCACCACCCAGAGACTAAGCCATGAACCAAAGAGTGTACATGGATGGATTCATGACTTTAGCTACATCTGTAGCAGAGGATTGAATTATCTGGCAACCATGGGCGAGGAGCCTCTTCATCCCATGGAGAATTGAAACCCCAGAATATTGAGATGCCAGAGCAGTGAGTCAGAAGTGGGTAATGGGTGGAGGAGATCCTCTTGGAGACAAAGCAGAAAGGGTATGGGGTGAGGGGTTTGTAGAGCAGAGATCAGGAAGGGGAAACAACACATGAAATGTAAGAAAATAAAATAATCAATAATAATAATAATAATAATAATAATAAAGAAAGAGAGACCTAGTCCTAGAAGCTTATAGCTTCCATACAGTCTTTTTTTTTCAATTAGGAATCATTTTATTGATACATATTTGGGTAGAATAATTGTATTTCATTTTTTTAAACTTTATTAGGTATTTTCTTCATTTACATTTCCAATTCTATCTCAAAAGTCCCCCATATCCTCCCCTGCGACCCTGCCCACCCACTTCCATTTCTTGGCCCTGGTGTTCCCCTGTACTGAGGTATATAAAGTTTGCAAGACCAATGGGCCTCTCTTTCCAATGATGGCCAACTAGGCCATCTTCTGATACATATGCAGCTAAAGACACAAGCTCTGGGGGGGTACTGGTTAGTTCATATTGTTGTTCCACCTATAGGATTGCAGACCCCTTTAGTTCCTTGGGTACTTTCTCTAGCTCCTCCATTGGGGGCCCTGTGATCCATCCAATAGCTGACTATGAGCATCTACTTCTGTGTTTGCTAGGCCCCGGCGTAGCCTCACAAGAAACAGCTATATCAGGGTCCTTTCACCAAAATCTTGCTAGTGTATGCAATGATGTCAGTGTTTGGAGGCTGATTATGGGATGGATCCCCTGGTATGGCAGTCTCTAGATGGTCCAACCTTTCATCTCAGCTCCAAACTTTGTCTCTGTAACTCCTTCCATAGGTGTTTTGTTCCCAATTCTAAGAAGGGGCAAAGTGTCCACACCTTGGTCTTTGTTCTTCTTGAGTTTCATGTGTTTTGCAAATTGTATCTTGTATCTTGGGTATTCTAAGTTTCTGGGCTAATATCTACTTACCAGTGACTATATATCACGTGAGTTCTTTTGTGATTGGGTTACCTTACTCAAGATGATGCCCTTCATGTCCATCCATTTGCCTAGGAATTTCATAAATTCATTTTTTAAAAGCTGAGTAGTACTCCATTGTGTAAATGTAGCACATTTTCTGTATCTATTCCTCTGTTGAGGTGACATCTGGGTTCTTTCCAGCTTCTGGCTACTATAAATAAGGTTGCTATGAACATAGTGGAGCATGTGTCCTTCCTACCCCCAAGGTCCCTATGGGCTTACATACAGTCTTATCTAGGCCCAGGATATTTTCAGCCTCTGAGATCTACTGCTGATTAATCTCGCTTCTTCTAGTTCTTTCTGAACTCTGCTGACTGGTTCAACTCTGTTGTTCTGGTTCAAACTCCCCTTTAAGATGACTGATTTAACCTGACTTCTCTTTTGACCTCTGACTGAATTGCTCTGCTTGGCCTCATACTAACTTGTCAATCTGTTAACTTCTCATTCTCTGGCTTGTTCTCTTTCTGCAACCTGTCTCTCTATAACTGTCCCAGTAAAACTACCTCCTCCTCTTTTTCCTCTTCTTTCTCTTCCTCCTTCTTGGTTCATGTGTTTATAAGTGAGAATAGAGACTTGTTAAATAACCATATGTAAATTAAATATGACAACAGAATATCTATTAGAATAAATATTTGTAATGTCTGATATGAAACTATACAACAATCCTTAAGTATGTTAACTGCTTCTACTTTCAGAAAGAAGAGAGAGGTGGGGAAAAACAATAAAGTAACAAAATAGAATGAAGGTAAAATGATATACAACTATAAATATGAAGAAATAAAGACAAAGATGAAATTAAAACAGAGAAAATTAGTAAAACTACTAGACATGATACTGTGGGAAGATCTTTAAAACTTACAAATCTCTATTAAGACCAAGCTGAAATGGGAAGACTAATTATCTGTATTAAAAGTCAAAAAGATTGTGTAACTGCAATCTGAATAATTGTAAAGCGTGAGGAGATATTATAAAAGACTTATGCAAGTCTGTGTCATGGTATACTTGAAAATGTATTAATTTCATAGACATAGACAGTTAAAAATATTCATTATTCTGAAAATTCTAGTAAGATATATTATAAAATGGAAAAATACAGAAAATATACTTCATGAACGATCATGCCAAAATTGTTGACAATATTCTAAATAATAGAATAATGCTTTATGACCAAGCAAAACTCATCTCAGACAGTGAAGCCCAATTTTACCCTAGAGTAAATGAACCACTATAAGTTACTATAATGGGCAAAAAGGATGGAAATCTGTATTTACATTTTTGCAGGATATTATTTTTGGAGGATATTATTTTTGTTGGATATTTCTACATCTAAGCAACAAAGTTGAGTATTCTCACAACCCCTGTTAAGTCTACTGAAGGCTGTTAGCTCACGATTGAGTACCTAATGGGGTAGTACACTAGCACAAAGACAGAACAGAAAGGGTCTAGTTGGATTAGTCTTCGTTTATAGGATGCTATAGGGTGCTTTAGGCTATTAGACTACATATCCTTTAATATTTTTCCATTTTCAACATTTCAGTCCCATTGTCATAGATGGTGAACCTTCCTCTAAATTTAACCTGCAAGACAACTTATTCCACTTCTATTCAATTCACTTTGACTTTTAAGCGTTCAGATATAGACACACACACACACACACACACACACACACACACACACACCTACAAACATCAGAAAAGGATTTCACAATATACCAAACTAACAATTGTACCAATAGCAATGTGGTAAACCTGTGGCTTTTATTGATGTTATTAACAGGGATTTGGCTGCGGAAAGAAAAACAGCTTTCTCACTGAAAAGCCTACCCCAGTATGGGTGACAACAAAGGAGATCTGCAAACTTGGTGTTCTCTGTACAGCTTCTTAAGCTTTCCGTATTATAGCTTGGCTGGTCAGTCATTTCCCCCAGAATTCCTTCTATTATGCCTGGGGAAAGAACTTAGAGAATCATAGAGAAGCTCTCCTTCCTATATCTTAAGATAACTTCTACCTATACTTAAGAAAGGAACTCTTTTTTTGTTGTTGTTGTTGTTGTTTTTTTTGAGAAACTCTCACTAATGTAGAATTAAACAGAGAGACTACATGGAACAATAGTTTGCCTGTTAAGTACTATTGTTATAAAATGTGAATGTGAAGAAAATAATAAAGATCTCAGATTTTTGCTTGAACAACATAAATGGCTAAATTAGTCCAATTTACTAATATTTGACCAATCCTCAATCTAGTTGTAGATGCTTAGATACATTGTTGGGCAAGAGTCTGACTCTTGTGTTTCAATCATAGGAAAAAAAAAGAGGTACCAACTGATAACTTAATGAACAGGCACAGAGGCACAGTCTACATTAGTGAGAGTTTCTCAATAAACATAAAAAAAAAAAGAGTTCCTTACTTAAGTATAGGCAGAAGTTACCTTAAGATATAGGAAGGAGGACAATTTAATAGGGAGATAAAATGTAAAGGTATATATGAAAGAGCATATTTCTAACATATATAGAAAGCTTGTATGTATATGAACAAGGAAAAATAAAAAAGAACAATGAAGTCTAGAAGGCATCAAGAAGTCAAAATCATGTACAGACTTGCAGTCCATTGTTCTTTACATCATTGGTTTTCAGCCTGTGTGTTTTGACACCTTTTCAAATCTACATCTCTAAAAATATTTACATTAAAATTCATAACATTAGCAAGATTACAACTATGAAGTAGCCACAAAATGACTTTGTTTGTTTGTCACCACAACCTGAGGCACTGTATTAAAGGTCTAAGCATTAGACAATGTGTCTGTGTTTTTAATCTTTCCCCTCTAAAATATATTTCATGATTTAAATTTTTATTTAAGAAATGAGGCATTTATTAAGTGGAGTTACTACTTTAAAATTCTTAATGTAAAGAACCCCAAACCTCATAAACTAGGGATACTTTAAAGCCTGGATTATTAGAAGCAAAATACATAGCATGAAGGTAAGTTACTGCTCACTCTTTTAACAAACATAGGAAACTAATGAAATGGTATCACAAATTAGCAAGAAAACAGAAAATAATAATTGAGACTATCTACATGTAATCTTGGACATATATGTAAAATATGATGGTAATTTATTAAGAAAAAAATCTCAGCTACATTGTGCATTCTTAGGGTATTAGTATTTCAAAGGGATAGACGGACTGCCTGGAGCAGCTTTTGTGAATGTATAAATACTCATTGATAGGTCTAGGGCAAAGAGTTCAAAGTCTCCAAAGCAATTGTTTCTCAATACTCTAACTTCTGGTTTGTAAAGTTTGACCCTATCCCTAAACTGTAATTTCAAGGAGGACTTCCCTAGCACCACCCTCCTTTACTCTTCATGCTTACAGTTTCACTTTGTTTCTCATTTCACTAACCAATACCTACCATTCATTATATTATGTATGTCTTTTTCTTCTTGTCTGTGGTCTGTCACTTTTACAACATTGCAAATTGCTTTTCAATGCTAACTGACTATTTAGTATTTTGTAGAAATCTTCATACCTGTTTTAAAAAAACTTACTTTTTTTTTTAAGCTTACCTGCCCTGGTTGTACTTGCCCAGAATTACCCCAATTGCACCTCCTCTCCTTGTCACCATTATTTTGCCCCACATCTCTTCCAGAAGACTCCTACCCACTAGAGGCCAGGCCAGCATTTTGAATCCCCCAAAACAGACCATCTGCTTGAAAATTAGTCAGAAGCCTCCTGTACTACCAGAAGTCAAGCCAGCCTCCTAAACCCTAGACGAACCCTGTTCAGATCAGAGCCCATGAACATCACAAGAACTACAGTCCCCAATGTGGGCAAAACCCCCATGTTGAAGCAGAGGCCATACAAGCCCTCAGAAAAAGAGTTTCCATCTTAGGATTTGACCCTCTATTTAAACACCATCCAGAAGAATAGAGGAAACAGAAATCAAGGAAAAATACACGTACCTAGCTAACAAAAATAAAGCCAACAAAAAGCACCTACACTTATAATTATCCCAAACCTAGAAACCTCAAAATCACTGTAAGAATACAGTTTATTATAACAATACAATCAACAAGTAGATTAATATGTCACCACCAGAATCCAGCCATTCCATTATAACAAGTCCTAAATATTCCAACCAACCTGAAGTGTTGGTTCACACACACACACACACACACACACACACACACACACACACACACACAAAACCTTAAAACCTGATTTATGGAGATGGTAGAAGTCCTTAAGGAGGAAAGGAGTAAGTATCTTAAAGAAATTGAAGAAAAGAGAATTTAATACTACATAGAACAGGAAACAAAATAATCACAGGAGGTAGAGGAAGGGAGGGACTTGGTAGGGATAGAGAAGGAGGAAGGAAAAAGTGGGGAGCATTATCAGGTACTGGAAGACACAGGAGAGAAGTCCAAAGGATCATGAAATTAAATAGAAACATAGCAGTAGAGGATACCGAGATGGGGTAGCCACTAGAAAGTCCCAGACTCCAGAGAAGTAAGAGGTTTCCTGTACCCAGTGGGGTTGTGTTTAGTCAAAATAGCCAAGAAAGGGGAGACAGAACCTGCAGAGACCACCTCCAGTAGATAGTCTCTGCCCCCAGTTGAAGAATGGGGCCACCACTATCTCAAAAAGTTTAACCCTGAAATGTTCCTGTCCAAAAGAAAGACAAAGGCTAACCACAGACTGCTCCATCTAGGGATTCATCTCATGTGCAGACACCAAACCCCTACACTATTGCTAATTCTGAGAAGTCCTTGCTGACATGAGCCTTATATGGCTGTTCTCTGAGAGGTTCTAATAGCACCTGACCAATAAAGACACAACCAACCATAGGACTGAGGCCGGGGACACCAATGAGAGAAATAGAAGAAGGACTGAAGGAGTTGAAGGAGTTTACAGCCTTGTAGTAATAGCAATATCAATGAACTGGACCACCCAGAGCTCCCAGGAACTAAGTCACCAACCAAAGAGTCATGGATGGATCCATAGCTCTTGATACCTATGTAGCAGAGGATGTCCTTATCTTATATCAATGGCAGGAAGGCCCTTAGTACTGTGGAGGCTCGATGGCCCAGTGTAGTGGGATGCTAGAGCAGTGAGTCAGGAGTGGTTGAGTAGGTTGAGCAGCATCCACATAGAGGTAAAGGGAAAAACAGGGACAGGACTGGGGTGGGATGGGGTAGGGTAACCTGGAAGGGGGCTGTTTGAAATGCAAACAAATAAAATGATTAATTAAAAAATCATGACAATATATTTTATATGTTTAATGATGCTACACTGTTGAGGAGTTTTGAATAATGAATGAAAGATTTAAGGGTCATCTAATGACTCCCATCTGCTCCAAATCTTGGGAATAACATTGACAAAATGGTGCTCCAAATAAATGGAAATGCCAAGCTAGAAATCAAGGCAATGGCTGAAACCTTAGAAAAAAAAAAGGAAGGTATCTGTAACCACAATAAAAATGAATCCTGGAAATTAGTCTGAACAGGTAAGAGGGTGCGCCACAGAACCGGACAGCTTCTGGAACAGGCGGAGGCACAGAGCCTCTGAGGCAGCACCCTTTGCGGGCCGCGGACAGCCGGCCACCATCCGGAGCAGAGGACAGGTGTCCGCCTGGCTCGAAAGGCGGCCTCAGCCTCAGGAGCACCGGTCGTCATCTTGGTTCTGGGACTCCACAGAACTTAGGAAATTAGTCTGCACAGGTGAGAGTCTGCATCACAGAAGCTGACAGCTTCTGGGACCTGCCAAAGCAACACAGCTTCTGAGAAAGGTCTTGTTTTGGGCCTTCTTCTTCGGCCAGGAGGAGGTCCAAACACAAGATATCTGCGCACCTTCCCTGTAAGAGAGCTTGCCAGCAGAGAGTGCTCTGAGCACTGAAACTCAGAGGAGAGAATCTGTCTTCCAGGTCTGCTGATAGACAGTAACAGAATCACCAGAAGAACAATCTCTATACAGAGTCAACTATAACTACTAACTCCAGAGATTACCAGATGGCAAAAGGTAAACATAGGAATCTTACTAACAGGAACCAGGACCACTCACCATCATCAGAACCCAGCACTCCCACTTCGCCCAGTCCAGGGCACCCCAACACACCCGAAAACATAGACACAGATTTAAAAGCATATCTCATGATGATGGTAGAGGACATCAAGAAGGACTTTAATAACTCACTTAAAGAAATACAGGAGAACACTGCTAAAGAGTTACAAGTCCTTAAAGAAAAACAGGAAAACACAATCAAACAGGTAGAAGTCCTTAGAGAAAAAGAGGAAAAAACATCCAAACAGGTGATGGAAATGAACAAAACCATACTAGACCTAAAAAGGGAAGTAGACACAATAAAGAAAACTCAAAGTGAGGCAACACTGGAGATAGAAACCCTAGGAGAGAAATCTGGAACAATAGATTTGAGCATCGGCAACAGAATAAAAGAGATGGAAGAGAGAATCTCAGGTGCAGAAGATTCCATAGAGCACATCGGCACAACAATCAAAGAAAATGGAAAATGCAAAAAGATCCTAACTCAAAATATCCAGGAAATCCAGGACACAATGAGAAGACCAAACCTACGGATAATAGGAGTGGATGAGAATGAAGATTTTCAACTCAAAGGACCAGCAAACATCTTCAACAAAATTATTGAAGAAAACTTCCCAAATCTAAAGAAAGAGATGCCCATGAACATACAAGAAGCCTACAGAACTCCAAATAGACTGGACCAGAAAAGAAATTCCTCCCAACACATAATAATCAGAACATCAAATGCACTAAATAAAGATAGAATACTAAAAGCAGTAAGGGAAAAAGGTCAAGTAACATATAAAGGCAAGCCTATCAGAATTACACCAGATTTTTCACCAGAGAATATGAAAGCCAGAAGAGCCTGGACAGATGTTATACAGACACTAAGAGAACACAAATGCCAGCCCAGGCTACTATACCCAGCCAAACTCTCAATTACCATAGATGGAGAAACCAAAGTATTCCACGACAAAACCAAATTCACACATTATCTCTCCACGAATCCAGCCCTTCAAAGGATAATAACAGAAAAAAACAATACAAGAACGGGAACAACGCCCTAGAAAAAACAAGAAGGTAATCCCTCAACAAACCTAAAAGAAGACAGCCACAAGAACAGAATGCCAACTTTAACAACAAAAATAACAGGAAGCAACAATTACTTTTCCTTAATATCTCTTAATATCAATGGTCTCAACTCCCCAATAAAAAGACATAGACTAACAAACTGGCTACACAAACAAGACCCAACATTTTGCTGCTTACAGGAAACT
Source organism: Mus musculus (assembly GCF_000001635.26). NCBI lineage: Eukaryota > Metazoa > Chordata > Mammalia > Rodentia > Muridae > Mus > Mus musculus. The sequence continues at coordinate 79,804,061 of NC_000079.6, forward strand.
CATCTCAGAGAAAAAGATAGACACTACCTCAGAATGAAAGGCTGGAAAACAATTTTCCAAGCAAATGGTATGAAGAAACAAGCTGGAGTAGCCATCCTAATATCTGATAAGATTGACTTCCAACCCAAAGTCATCAAAAAAGACAAGGAGGGGCACTTCATTCTCATCAAAGGTAAAATCCTCCAAGAGGAACTCTCAATTCTGAATATCTATGCTCCAAATACAAGGGCAGCCACATTCATTAAAGAAACTTTAGTAAAGCTCAAAGCACACATTGCACCTCACACAATAATAGTCGGAGACTTCAACACACCACTTTCACCAATGGACAGATCATGGAAACAGAAACTAAACAGGGACACAGTGAAACTAACAGAAGTGATGAAACAAATGGATCTGACAGATATATACAGAACATTTTATCCTAAAACAAAAGAATATACCTTCTTCTCAGCACCTCATGGTAACTCCTCCAAAATTGACCACATAATAGGTCACAAAACAGGCCTCAACAGATTCAAAAATATTGAAATTGTCCCATGCATCCTATCAGATCACCATGCACTAAGGCTGATCTTCAATAACAAAATAAATAATAGAAAGCCAACATTCACGTGGAAACTGAAAAACACTCTTCTCAATGATACCTTGGTCAAGGAAGGAATAAAGAAAGAAATTTAGGACTTCTTAGAGTTCAATGAAAATGAAGCCACAACATACCCAAACTTATGGGACACAATGAAAGCATTTCTAAGAGGAAAACTCATAGCTCTGAGTGCCTCCAAAAAGAAACTAGAGAGAGCATACATTAGCAGCTTGACAACACACCTAAAAGCTCTAGAACAAAAGGAAGCAAATTCACCCAAGAGGAGTAGACGGCAGGAAATAATCAAACTCAGGGGCGAAATCAACCAAGAGGAAACAAGAAGAACTATTCAGAGAATCAACCAATCGAGGAGCTGGTTCTTTGAGAAAATCAACAAGATAGACAAACCATTAGCTAGACTCACTAGAGGGCACAGGGAAAGCATTCTAATTAACAAAATCAGAAATGAAAAGGGAGACATAACAACAGATCACGCAGAAATCCAAAACACCATCGGATCCTTCTACAAAAGGCGATACTCAACAAAACTGGAGAACCTGGATGAAATGGAGAAGTTTCTAGACAGATACCAAGTACCAAAGTTGAATCAAGATCAGGTTAATGATCTAAACAGCCCGATATCCCCCAAAGAAATAGAAGCAGTCATTAATAGTCTCGCAACCAAAAAAAGCCCAGGTCCAGATGGGTTTCGTGCAGAGTTCTATCAGACCTTCAAAGAAGATCTAATCCCAGTTCTTCACAAACTATTCCACAAAATAGAAACAGAAGGTACTCTACCCAAATCATTCTATGAAGCCACAATTACTCTGATACCTAAACCAAAAAAAGACCCCACAAAGATAGAGAACTTCAGAGCAATATCCCTTATAAATATCGATGCAAAAATCCTCAATAAAGTTCTTGCTAACCGAATCCAAGAACACATCAAAACAAACATCCATCCTGACCAAGTAGGTTTCATCCCAGGGATGCAGGGATGGTTCAATATTCGGAAATCCATCAACGTAATCCAGTATATAAACAAACTCAAAGACAAAAACCACATGATCATCTCGTTAGATGCCGAGAAAGCATTTGACAAAATCCAACACCCATTCATGATAAAAGTCTTGGAAAGATCAGGAATTCAAGGCCCATACCTAAACATGATAAAAGCAATCTACAGCAAACCAGTAGCCAGCATCAAAGTAAATGGTGAGAAGCTTGAAGCAATCCCACTAAAATCAGGGACTAGAAAAGGCTGTCCACTCTCTCCCTACCTATTCAACATTGTACTTGAAGTCCTAGACAGAGCAATTAGACAACAAAAGGAGATCAAGGGGATACAAATTGGAAAGGAAGAAGTCAAATTATTACTTTTTGCAGATGATATGATAGTATATATAAGTGACCCTAAAAATTCCACCAGAGAACTCCTAAACCTGATAAACAGCTTCAGTGAAGTAGCTGGATATAAAATTAATTCAAACAAGTTAATGGCCTTTCTCTACACAAAGGACAAACAGGCTGAGAAAGAAATTAGGGAAACAACACCCTTCTCAATAGCCACAAATAATATAAAATACCTAGGCGTGACTCTAACTAAGGAAGTGAAAGATCTCTATTACAAGAACTTCAAGTCTCTGAAGAAAGAAATTAAAGAAGATCTCAGAAGATGGAAAGATCTCCCATGCTCATGGATCGGCAGGATCAATATAGTAAAAATGGCTATCTTGCCAAAAGCAATCTACAGATTCAATGCAATCCCCATCAAAATTCCAACTCAATTCTTCAACGAATTAGAAAGGGCAATCGGCAGATTCATCTGGATTAACAAAAAACCTAGGATAGCAAAAACTCTTCTCAAGGATCAAAGAACCTCTGGTGGAATCACCATGCCGGACCTAAAAATGTACTACAGAGCAATTGTGATAAAAACTGCATGGTACTGGTATAGTGACAGACAAGTAGACCAATGGAACAGAATTGAAGACACAGAGATGAACCCACACACCTGTGGTCACTTGATCTTCGACAAGGGAGCTAAAACTATCCAGTGGAAAAAAGACAGCATTTTCAACAAATGGTGCTGGCACAACTGGCTGTTATCATGTAGAAGATTTCGAATTGATCCAGTAATATCTCCTTGTACTAAGGTCAAATCTAAGTGGATTAAGGAACTCCACATACAACCAGAGACACTGAAACTTATAGAGGAGAAAGTAGCGAAAAGACTTGAAGATATGGGTACAGGGGAAAAATTCCTGAATAGAACAGCAATGGCTGGTGCTGTAAGATCGAGAATCGATAAATGGGACCTCATAAAATTGCTAAGCTTCTGCAAGGCAAAAGACACCGTCAATAAGACAAAAAGACCACCAACAGATTGGGAAAGGATCTTTACCTATCCCAAATCGGACAGGGGACTAATATCCAATATATATAAAGAACTCAAGAAGGTAGACTCCATAAAATCAAATAACCCCATTAAAAAATGGGGCTCAGAACTGAACAAAGATTTCCCACCCGAGGAATACCGAATGGCAGAGAAGCACCTGAAAAAATGTTCAACATCTTTAATCATCAGGGAAATGCAAATCAAATCAACCCTGAGATTCAAAATCACACCAGTCAGAATGACTAAGATGAAAAATTCAGGTGACAGCAGATGCTGGCGAGGATGGGGAGAAAGAGGAACACTCCTCCATTGTTGGTGGGATTGCAAGCTTGTACAACCACTCTGGAAATCAGTCTGGCGGTACCTCAGAAAATTGGACATAGTACTACCGGAAGATCCAGCAATACCTCTTCTGGGCATATATCCAGAAGATGCCCCAACCGATACATGCTCCAATATGTTCATAGCAGCCTTATTTATAATAGCCAGAAGCTGGAAAGAACCCAGATGCCCCTCAACAGAGGAATGGATACAAAAATGTGGTACATTTACACAATGGAGTACTACTCAGCTATGAAAAAGAATGAATTTATGAAATTCCTAGCCAAATGGATGGACCTGGAGGGCATCATCCGGAGTGAGGTAACCCAATCACAAAGGAACTCTCACAATATGTACTCACTGATAAGTGGATGTTAGCCCAGATACGTAGGATACCCAAGATATAAGATATAATTTGCTAAAAACATTAAACCCAAGACAACGAAGACCAACGTGTGGACACTTTGCCCCTTCTTAGAATAGGAAACAAAACACCCATGGAAGGAGCTACAGAGACAAAATTTGGAAGTGTGACGAAAGGATGGACCATCTAGTGATTGCCATATCCAGAGATCCATCCCATGATCAGCTTCCAAACGCTGACACCATTGCATACACTAGCAAGATTTTGCTGAAATGACCCAGATATAGCTGTCTCTTGTGAGACTATGCCAGGGCCTAGCAAACACAGAAGTGAATGCTCACAGTCAGCAATTGAATGGACCACAGGGCCCCCAATGGAGGAACTAGAGAAAGCACCCAAGGAACTAAAGGGAACTGCAACCCTATAGGTGGAACAACAATATGAACTAAGCAGTACCCCGGAGCTCTTGTCTCTAGCTGCATATGTATCAAAAGATGGCCTAGTCGGCCATCACTGCAAAGAGAGGCCCATTGGACTTGCAAACTTTATATGCCCCAGTACAGGGGAATGCCAGGGCTAAAAGGGGGGAGTGGGTGGGTAGGGGAGTGGGGGGGGTATGGGGACTTTTGGTATAGCATTGGAAATGTAAATGAGCTAAATACCTAATAAAAATGAAAAAAAATGAATCCAATATTAAATATCATTTTCTTAAAAAGCTAGTGTCAATCTACTGGAGAAATCCTTTTCATTTCTTGAAGGTCTTGGGTCAAGTTAGAAGTTTAGCACTTAAGATGGAATTAATAAATATTTATTGGGTAAATGAAAGAATAGATGAAATGACCCCAGCTTTGATAGTTAGATGTGTTCAGAAGCACAAAACATGAGTCAACCATGATATTTTATTATCTTTGTGACATAAGTCTTTTAGTTACATTAATAGATTTCATGGTTTCAATAAACATAGGATGAGAAATTATTCCTTAATTTATACAATTTACTACCAAGAATCAAATCATTCAGCTATCCTTCAATGTGTATCTTTCAATGTGTGCTCTAGAAGCATAGTTTGCAAAGAACTTTGAAAGCAAATGTGAGCAATCTTGCCAGTATTTCTCCTTCAATAGAATATTTTAGCTACTGCTTACCTCCTTGCAAAGACTCATTAAATAATAGAATCAAGAAGGACCACATCTGTAAAATTACAGCTATTCCAGTATCCAACATTTTCATTAGATTTTACTCAAGTGATTCTATTACGTTGATGATGCCATCAATAGTCTGAAAATTAGAGGTCCACAGATAATAATTCCTTAATTACTACATTTACCTTGAAGAGAGGAGACATTCTGCCTAGTATTAGAAGTCAGCTTGCAGCTCACATAGATTTTTATATTTACATGAATTTCCTAGAATATAGTTTTTTTTGTTTTTATTGCAAGAATTTAAGTCATAATTAGAATACATTACTTGTTGATTTATCAAACCACTTCTTGATATTTTATATAAATTTCTTTGTTTAACTCATTATATTAATATGAAAAAAGCCATGGAAGTTATAACTGCTTACTAAACAATATTCTGGTGTCTACTTGCTGTGTAATGAATATAATAAACAGAGGATAATAAAACTGTGATTACTAAAATCCTCAGAAAAAATTTATTCCTCTAATAATATGTCTAAAGACCAATAAATTGAATAGTTCTTTGATATATTAAAATAATATTAAAATAATTCTTACATTGAAAATTACCACGTGTTCATTCAACAAATATAGGTTAAATATTTAACTAAGTAGCAATCACTTAGTGACATATAAAGAAAATGAAAAACAGTGAGCATATTAGCCAGAGCCATTTATGTTCAGTGAAGTTTAAAAATATGTTGAATATTATGCATATCACAAAACATGATGAAAATGTTTGAGGAGACAATTTGTATAAGGAGACTAGATAATGTATCATATAGTTATAGCACACAGAAAGACTTAAAGGTATTATAATAAAAATTGCTTGAATATTTTCTTACTTTTTATTCTATAATTAAATAAGCCAGGCATTTCTTCCTCTAAGTACCTCCTATTTATATTATAACCTGGGTTATAGTTTTATGAGTTTAGACTATATCATTGCTCAAAAGTAAGTGACATATATAAGAATAGGTTTGTACGCAGTTCCAAAGTGGATGAGTGCACTTAAAATGTCATACCCAACTTAAGATCTAATAAAAATTTGTTTTTGCTTCATTTGTCCACTAACAAATTCAGTCACTCTGGATAGAAGTCATTCGAATAATGCAAAGATAGTTATGAACATGCATACTATACAATAAACATGAAATTATCGTGACTATATTGCAAATCAATCATTAACAACAAATAAAAAATGATTTACTATTTAAAGAAACTCTTTAAATTATTTTATAAAAATAAAAATTGTTGATATTTAAATGTAAGTAAAATTTTTATAGGACAGTTGACTCCAAATTTTTCTTTTTCGGTTATACATAATGTTAGAATGTGATTAATTTTTATATTGTTGTTTATGGTGTTTGTCTCCTCTCTAACTATGTTCTTAGCTAATGGACAACTTGTTATTTTGACTTGTTCTTCCTCTATAGCCTTTTGATTCACACATAATCAATAATTTCTACTGTTTCATGGCATGGTCTAAGAATTGACTGACAATAAACACAAAGCATCTCCTTTGCACAAGATCGTAAAAGTAGCTAACTGCTAACTTCAAGGTTTCAGGTTTTAATCACTTGCTCACTTGTTATAAAAAAGGCTCTGTTGCTTTTAGTCTTGGCCACTTCACTCCTCTGATTCAGAGAAGACTGAACCTTTGGCCTGACTGTAAAATAAATTTTATCTTGAAACATTTTGGTGTTAACTTGTGATTCTCAATACCACTACATAAATTTAGATATTTTATTAAGTTTGGATAATGGAGTTTATTTTTGTATCTCATGAATTTTCCAATGTTTTATTTTGGATTTATTTCTGTTTTATACCAAAGAAACAAGGTGTGCGCAAAAATATTTGGACCAATAGTCATGAGTATAAATCTTTTTTAACTTGAGAAATAGAATTTCATTCATACTTGCTTCCTCTTCCTTCCAATTCTAAAAAAAAGGAGGGGTCTTATTTTCTGTGACAAGATTACATGCAATAATAAATCAAGCTATGTAGCTGAGAATAAACTTCAGTATCATTTATTCCGAAACAAATGAAAGAGGCAGTTGTAGGCCAGTTCTCAGGTACTTCCCAATAAAATCAACCTTGCATCAAATTAGGCTCAAAATTGTAGTTGTGGTCCTATTCTCATCCAGTAAATTTAACAAAGAGAGAAAATTTCAAGCCAGGTTATTATTCAGTCTTTGTAATTGTGAATATCCATTGAACTTGTCTAAATCTGCAGTGCTACAGTGAAAAGAAGTAGTCACTGGAGTGGAAAGATTTAAAGGAAAGATTCTTAGCAGTTTATCTAAGAAAAGCCTGTGAAAAAGTTTAAAGTTGTGCCTGTGCATCCTTAAAAAAAAAAGGCTGCAATGTTAATGTTGAAAATCCCTACTTTTTAAATTGAGACAAATAGGAATGTTGCCTTGACATACCATCAATATACCCATCCAAGTTTCACCTCATGAAAATTCCAAGCAACTTAAACTCAAAATTCTTCAGGTATTTCCTTCTCCAGAACAATTGCCTACAGGGATGTTTCTTTCTATGAGAACATAGAGGTTAACACAATTGGAATTCGAGGGCCCAGGCTCTATACAGAGCTGGCAGAATAACTTGTGTGTTCTCTGTCTATTGCTAGATTTTCAGGCATGAAAGATGCAGGATTCATGGAGCCAACTGAACCTTCCACCATAGTTCCAGAGAGCTACTGAGGCAGAGCAATTTGTGACAATAATCACAAGTTGTAGTCACTGCATGAAGGCCATGAGAGGTTACCAAGTGAAGCCATGAAGGTTAAGGATAAAATGGAAAGAAGCCATCAAGATTACTAAAAATACAAATACCATGGTGTCTGAAGAAAAATGTTTCAGATACGGACTCACTCTCTGGATTTGTGACTGTAATAAACAGGAGAAATTTACCTCATCAGGAATATTCATCATTCCATGCTACCTCACCATGTAAACATGGTGCAAACAACTGTCACTGACTTCTGATGACAGAACTCCCTTGCCATGATGGACCACTCATTAGAACTCTGAGCTAGAATAAGCCTATCTCTTTTAAGTTGAGGTTGTTTAAGTATTTTTTTAGAGTCAAAGAAAAATTATATAGGACAATAATCACTTGGTGGTTGCTTTTTGATATTCAGTAAGCTAATCCAGACATATTTTTCATCTCCTTTATATGTATACTTCCATTTTAAACACAGTTCTTACTATGTAGGTCAGGCTTGCCCATATGTATAATTCTAATTTTGTGAATGTTCAGACATTTAAAATTCTTCAGTAATTCAATAGATATGAAATTTTGGGCTGCAACTTATCAATATTCTAGGCTTTTTTGGGTGATTTTGGTTATGTTCTATGCTGTTCTATATTTAAGATAGCCTATGCTAGCTTAAAACATGTAATCATCTTATCTATACCTCTCAACATAGAATCTAAGCCAAAATTTTTTGTTGTTGTCCTTTTTATTTATTTATTTTTTATTTTATCTTTTGAGACAGGGTTTCTCTATATAGCCCTGGCTGTCCTGGAACTCACTCTGTAGACCAGGCTGGCCTTGAACTCAGAAATTTACCTGCCTCTGCCTCCCAAGTGCTGGAATTAAAGGCATGCACCACCACACCCAGCTCTAAGCAAAAATTCTTACTTTAGTTTGAACAAAGAACCTATTTTCTTCAAAATAATTAGCAATATTTCAGTTTTTCAAATAAGCTGTATTTTCTTGTTGTTTGGATATTCATTTGTGCCTCTTTAATTGCTTACTTCATCATTGATTAGTAATCTTTCTATCATTTGTTCAGTGGAAAGGAAGTACAGAGGTACATCAAGCATGCAAACACATCATCTTGGTGAAAAATCAGAATAATTCACAAGTATATGAGTATTAACTTGAGAAAAGTGTTTAGAAATTTTGTTAGCTTTCTATTGTTATGAAAACAAAAACCAAAAAAACATTGCAACCAAGGAACTTGTGGTTCAATGGGCTATGTACAGAGGGCCTGGTCTCCAGTAGAGCTGAAGTTGTGAACCCCGGAGAAACCCAGTGGTGATAATTCACCTACATGGGACGGAAGTTGTTCCCTCATATCTCCTGGACACCTGGCTTCAGTCGAAGTTACTGCCCCCACAACCTCCACTGGAGAAGCATGGATTTTAGTCAAGTTCTCAATGTCCCAAGCTTCTGACCTTCAGGCTAGATTCCTCCCAGTTACCTAGTAACAGCAAGATAACACAATCCTACCACTTGGCCCCTCCTCACTCTCTTACTCCCCTTACTCTCTAACCTCTTATTCTCTCTCCTCCTTCTCTGTCTCTACCTCTTACTCTCTAGCTTTTCCTCTTTCTCTCTCTTTCCCCCCTTCCCTCCTCTTGGCCATGGCTGGCCTTTCTCTCTTTCCCCCTGCCTTTCTACAATAAAGCCCTAAAACCATAGACTCTCTCTGTTCATCAAGGCCCACTATCCTTGGACGATGGGATAGGCTTTCTCCTAATGAACTATGCCTAATCTTCTGTCAGAAGGCCTTTCTGTGCTCCTGCCATGGACCAGACTAAGGACTCTCACCTGGAACATCTCTCCCTCTGCCCTCTCTCTTGTATCTCCAGGGCAGAGGACATCACCCCAGGAACCCTGGTATCAGGGGCTGCCCCTGTCCACCCACCGTCGCGTGGGGTCAGTGGCTTAGATGCCCACCCAGGGTCCAGTGGAAAGAGTCTGGCAGTCCTCCCACATCTGGCTGCTCAGAGCACAGGAACTCTGGAGAGACATGGGCTCTGTCCCTCTGCCTTTTTTCCCCTACACCCACACAGCCCACAGGAACTTATAAAAGAAAGAATTTTATTGGGATTATAATTTCAAAGGATTAAACATTGTGGTAGTGAAGAAATAGTATGATGACATGAAGAGTTGAAAGCTCATATCTTGATTTACAAACAGGAGGCCCAATGTGAATGACATTAGTCTTTTGAATGTTCAAAGCCCAACCGCAGTGTCATATTTTCACCAAGAATTCCATGTCTCTAAATATTCCCATCATATTCTACCAACTGTAAATCAAGTGTGGAAGCATTTGAGCCTATGTCTGCCATTCTCATCCTATCTGCCACAGGAATATTTAACACAATTAGTACACACACACACACACACACACACACACAGAATGTTAGATGACTGGGAGGGAGAATCTTGTTAGAGGATTTATTTGTGGAATAACTTTGCTGAGGTAGTCATTTACCTCAAAAATTTTATACTCTTTGTCATTTATTCAAAAGATCCTTCCTTTCATCAATATATCTAATGCATAAAGCCATCAAGTTTATTTTATGTGAGTTGTGCTCTTGTAAGTATATCCACATTTCACATACTATACCACATAAGGAAATGCAGTTGGTCTCTATACACTACAGTTTCTTTAATTTCTCATTTGTATACTGTTTGTTCTAAAGCAGTATTCTGGACAGAGCTAAGGCTATAACATGTGAAATATAGGACTTCCAGTCATCCAGGAATATGTTACTTTTTGCTCTCTTCCATTATTTCCCTGGCAGTGCAACTTGGAATCATACCTATGTTTTCAGAACTAAGGATACCACTGTAATGGTCTGATGGCTAGCCACATTATCCCAAAGTAGACACAAAACAAAATTTCAATGACTGTGTTTTTTTTTAATCTATATTGATTACATTGTGTGATTACAATTATGAACTTGTAATGCTCAAGAAATATTAGGTATGTTCATATGAGATCCATGAACCTAGATGTTAAAAGAGTACTTTTGAAATTTGAGCCAGTTAATTCACTTCACAGTTTCTATCAGATTAAGGTTTTTAATTGAACATGCTTGAACTTCCTTACTGGCTATTTCTTCTTTTCTACAGTGAAATCTCACCTTTATTGCCACTGAGGTTTATAGAGAAGCATACACACACATAAACATTACACTTGACTACCAGGACAACTAGCAGTGTGAAGCCATCAGGGTCTGACAGCTCTGCCTGCATCCTTGGAAGCCTGTTACCACCAGGAACACCCAGTTCTTCCCACAATGCCATAGGCCTGCTGACATCAAGGACATAGTAGGCCTGGAGCCCCAGAGGTAGTCTCATCAGGGGACTGCCATCACTAGTGTCAACCAAATGGCTAAAGGCAAGTATACAAACAAACCCAAACAACAAAAGCCAGTACAATATGGCACCACCAGAAATGAGCTATCTTACTATAGTAATACATGAATTATCCTAAGACACTTTATTCACACACACACACACACACACATACACACACACACACACACACACACACACACACACACCTACACACACAGACACACACACACACACACACACACACACACAAATAAATAAAATAACTCTAAATCTAATTTTATGAAGATGATAGTAGCCTTTCAAGAGGAAATGAATAAACCCCTTAAAGAAGTACAGCAAAATACAATCAAACAGGTAGAAGCTCTTAAAGATGAAATGAATAAATATAAAGAATACAAGAGAACACAATCAAACAGGTGAAAGAAATGTATAAAACTTTAAAAAACCTGTAAGTGAAAACAGAAACAATAAAGAAAGCACATTCTGAGGCAAACCTGGAGATAAAAAAAAACAGGAAAAAGAACAGGAACTACAGATAGAAGTATCACCAACAGAACACAAGAGATGGAAGACAGAATCTCAAGTGTAGAAGATACCATGGAAGAAATAGAAATATTGGTCAAAGAAAATGCTAAAACTAATAAATTTCTAACACAAAATATCCAGGAAATTTTGGGCATTATGAAAAGACCAATCCTAAGAATGATAAGAATAGAGAAAGGAGAAGTCTTCCAACTCAAGGGTCAAAAAAATATCTTCAAGGAAACCATACAAGAAAATTTCCCTAAAATCAAGGAAGAAATACCAATAAATATACAAGAAGCTTACAGAACACCAGATAGAATGGAGCAAAAAGGAAAATCTTCCCACCACATAATATGCAATACATTATATATGAAGAAGAAAGAATGAATGTTAAAAGCCCTAATGAACAAAGGCAAAGTAACATATGAAGGCAGACTTATGAGAATTATAGCAGATTTCTCAATACAGACGTTAAAATCCCAAAGGCCCTAGGCAAATGTCATATAGTCTAAGAGATCACAGATGTCAGATCAGACTTCTATACCTAGCTAGTTTAAATCATCATAGACAAAGAAAACAAGATGAGATGTTCCATCACAAAACCAAATTTAAAGAGTGTCTTTCTACTAATCCATCCCTGTAGAGGATACTAGAAGGAAATTTCCAACATGAGGAGTGTAGCTGCATTCATGAAAACACAAGAAACACATAATTCCACACCAGTAAGATAAAAAAGGAAGACACACGTAAACACATGCACACGTACACAGAGTATCACCACCATCAAAATAACAGGAACTGAACTAACATTCACTGGTCATTAATATCTTTCAACATCAATGCTCTCAATTTCCCAATAAAAAGACACAGGCAACCAGAGTGGATGAAAACACAGGATCCATCATTCTGTTTTATACAAGAAACACACCTCAGCTAGAGATAGATTTTATCTTAGAGCAAAGGGATGGAAAAAGTCTTCAAAGCAAATAGACTCAAGAAACAAGCTGTAGTAGCCATTGTAAATAACTATAACTATAACTATAAAATAGAAGTCAATAAAAAATAATAAAAAAATACAGAAGAATACTTCATACTCATCAAAGGAAAAATCCACCAAGGTGGCATCTCAATTTTCAACATCTATGCCCCAAATGTAAAGGCACCCAGATTCATTAAAGACACATTAAATCACACATCAAACCCCATGTATTAGTACTGGGAAACTTCAACACCCCTGCTCACCAATTGTCATGTCATCAAAACAAAAACTAACCCAAGAAATAATATCAATAACAGGGGTTATGGTCAAATAGACCTAACAGATATCTACAGAACATTTCAACCAAACACAAATGAATATTCCTTCTTCTCAGCATCTTCTCCAAAAACTTACCATATATTCAGGCATGAACCAGGCCTCAACAAATACAAGAAAATTGAAATAACCCCTTGTATCTTAACAGACCATTGTACATTAAAGCTGGATTTCAATAGCAACAAAACACCAGCAGAACATGAAAATACTCATGAGAACTGAACAACTCTCTTCTCAGTGATCACTAGGTCATGGAAACAAGAAAGAAAGAAATTAAAAACTTGCTAGATTTCAATGAAAATGAAGGCAAAACATACCCAAACTTATTACACACACACACACACACACACACACACACACACACACACACTCAGACACACAAATAGATAAAAGAAGCAATCACACCCAAGAAGAGTAGATGACAAAAAATAATCAAACTTAGGACTGAAATCAATCAATTAGAAACAAAGAGAATAATGCAAAAAAATCAACAAAACCAAGAGTTGTTTCTTTCAGATAATCAACAAAATAGATAAATCCTTAGGAAAACTAACAAACTATTAGAGAGACAGTACCCAAATTAACAAAATCAGAAATGAAAAGGGACTCACAACAACACACACTGAGGAAATCTATAGAATCATTTGGTCTTACTTCAAAAGATTGTACTCCAGAAAATTGGAAAATATTAACAAAATGGATGATTTTCTAGATAGACACTACATACCAAATTTAGATCAGATAAAATATCTAAATAGTCACATAACACATAAGAAAATAGAACCAATCATTAAAATCTCCCAATCAAAAACATACCAATCTCATAGTTTTAGCCAAGAATTCGAACAAACATTCAAAGTTGAGATAGTATCTATACTTCTCAAACTCGTCAACAAAATAGAAACACAGGGAATTTTGCTAAATTCATATTATGAGGCCAAAGTCACATTGATAAGAAACCACACAAAGACTCAACAAAGAAGAGAAAGTTAGGCCAATGTCAGTGCAAAAATACTCAATAAAATCCTAGCAAACTGAATCCAAGAACACATCAAATGCACTCCACCCTGATCAAGTAGGCTTCATCCCATGGGTACAATTGTGTATTAATATACAACAATCCATCCATATAGTTCACCATAGAAGCAAACTGAAATAAAAAAAAAAACTACATAATCATTTCACTAGATGCTGAACAGGTGTTGGACAAATCGAAGACCTGTTCATGTTAAAAGTCTTAGATAAATAATACAAAGCATATACTTAAACACAACTGAGACAATATACCTCAAAGCAATAGCCAACATCAAATCAAGTGGAGAGAAACTTCAAGCAATTCTATTAAAATCAGGGACACAAAAAGGCTGTCCACTCTTTCCTTATCTCTTCAATATGGTACTTGAAGTCCTAGCTAGGACAATAAGACAACTAAAAGAGAGCAAGGCAATAAAACTGGAAAAGAAGAAGTAAAAGTATCACTATTCAGAGATGATATGATAGCATGCATAAGTGACCACAAGAATTCTACCAGGTAACTCCTATAGCTGATGAATACTTTCAGCAAAGTGCCTGGATACAAAATTAATTCAAAGTAATTAGTAGTCCTATGTTGCACAAATGAACAATATGCTAATAAAAAATTAGAGGAAAAAAATCCGTTTATAATAGTCACAAATAATATAAAATGTCTTAGTGTAACTATAACCAAACAAGTGAAAGACCTTTATGGCAAGAACTTTCAATCTCAGAAGAAAGAAAACAGAAGATATCAGAAGATTGATATTTATGGATCAATAGGATTAACAGTGAAAATGGTCATCCTCCCAAAAGCAATCTGCAGATTCAATGTAATTACCATAAAAATTCCAACACAGTTCTATACAGACCTTGAAAGAACAGTTCTCACCTTCATATAGAAAGACAGAAAACGCCTAGACTAGGTAAAACAATCCTGTACAAGAAAAGAACTTCTGGTGGTATCACCATCCCTGACTTCAAGCTGTACTACAGAAAAATAGTAACAAAATGTTTAGGATATTGGTATAGAAACAGACAGGATGATCAATGGAACTGAATCAATGAGCCAGAAATAAACCAACACCCCTACAGACACTTGATTTTTCACAAAGAAGCCAAAGGCGTACAGTGGATAGGACTGAGTATCTTTAACAAATAATGTTGGTCTAACTGAGTGTCAGCATGAGAAAGAATGCAAATAGATCCATATTTATCATCCTTCACAAAATGCAAGTCTCAGTGAACCATAGTCCTCAATATAAAACCAGATACATTAAATATAGTAGAATAGAGTGTAGGGAATAGACTTGAACTCATTGGTACAGGAGACAACTTCCTGAATGGAACACCAATGTCTCAGTTACTAAAATCCACGAATGATAAAGGGGACCTCATGAAACCAAATCTTTTGTAGTCAAAAGACACTGTAAGTAACAAAAACTGGCAGCCTACAGATTAGGAAAAGATCATCACCAACCCAATGTCTGACAGAAGCCTGATATCCACAATATATAAAGAACTCAAGAAGTTAGATACCAACAAACCAAGTAAACTATTTTAAAAAATGGGATATATAGCTAACCAAAGAATTCTCAACAGACCAATCTCTAATGGATGAGAAACATTTAAAGAAATATTCAACGTCCTTGGTCATCAGGGAAATGCAAATAAAATCCACTCTGTGAATCTACCTTATGCCCATCAGAATGCCTAAGATAAAAAAAAAAAAAAAAAAAAAAAAAAAAAAAAAAAAAAAAACCTCAAGGGGTAGGCCATGCTGGCAAGGATGTGGAAAAATAGGAACACTCCTCTATTGCTGGTAGGAGTACAAATTTGTACATTCACTCTGGAAATCAATTTGGTGATGTCTTCAAAAATTGGCATAGTTCTACCTTAACACGCAGCTATGCTACTTCTGGGCATATACTCAAAATATGTCCAACCATCTGACAGGACAATTGCTTAACTATGTTCTATCATCTTTAGAAACTAGAAACAACCCATAGTTCTCCCAACTGAAGAATGCATAAAGAGATTATGCTTTATTTACACATCGAGTACTACTTAGCTATTAAAACAGGGCATCATAAAATTTTTCAAGCAAATTGAAAGAACTAAAAATGTTATTCTGAGTAAGGTTATCCAGACACCCCAGGACATTTATGGTATGTACTCATTTATAAGTGGATATTGTCTATAAAGCACAGGATAACCGGACTACAATCTACAGGCCCAAATAAATCAAATAATAAGGAGAAACTAAGGGAGGTGTTTCAATCTTTCTCTGAGCTGGAGATAAAATAGATACAGGAGGTAGAGAGAGGGAGTGAACTAGATGGAAGGTGGGTTTCAGAAGGGACCTGGGCTGGTGTGTGGGTGGGGTGTCATGTCTAAGAAAAGCATGGGACAGATATCAGAAATAGGTGGTGGGCAGGGAGAATATTTCTAGGATGTGCCAGAGACTTGTAATGGGAAGAGGTCCAAGAGATTCTATAGGTATGCCTTTTCCTGAGATTTTTAGCAATGACAAATAAGGAACCTGAAGTCACCACCTCCTGTAGCCAGGTCAGATTCCCAGTGGAGGAATAAGAACACCAACTCACCCACTAAACCTTTGATTAAAATGTGTCCTGCCTACAAGGTGTCCAGGGAAAAAGTTGGAGCAGAAAGGAAGGTAATAGCCAACCAAAAACTGACCCACATGATACACATCCCATGAGCAAGAACCAATACCTGGCATTATAAATGGTACTCTGTTATGCTTGCTGATAGCAACCTAGCATAACTGTCCACTGAAACTCTCCACCCAGCAGCTGATGGAAACACATGCAGAGACCCACAGAAAGTATTAGATTGCAATCAGGTTGTCCTGTGGAAGAGTTGGGAGGAAATATTGGGTAATTAGAAGAGTATAGGGACACCACAGGAAGGCCAACAGAGTCAACTAACCTGGCCCCTGGGAGCTCTCAGATACTAATCCACAAACCAAAGAGCCAGCGTGGGCTGGACCTAAATCCCCTGCATATATGTAGCAGAGGTACAGGTTGTTCTTTATGTGGGTCCCCGACAAGTTGTGTGGGTGCTGTTCCTGAATCCGTTGCCTGTCTTTGGATCCTGTTCTACTAACTGGGTTGCCTTGTCTGTCTCAGTGGGAGATGATACTCCTAGTCCTACAAAGGCTTGATGTTCTGGTAAAATCTTGATGTGCCTGTGATCCCAGTGGTATTCTTTCTCCTCTCAGGGTGAAGGGAGCTGGAAAAGGGGAAGAGCTGTGGAAGATGGGACTTGAATGAAAGGGGGTGGATATTGGGATGTAAATTAAATGAATTAATTCATTAAGAATACAAATAATAACTAGAATTAGTAAGGATGTTTTGAAAAGAACCCATGTTCATTGTTAATGTATGTTTGATTTGGAATTTTAGAAAACCATTCTTTCGATACTAAAAATAGGAATGCCATAGGATCCAACTATTCCACTTTAAAAAATATATCCAGAACCTTGATATCCCCATTATGGCTTAGGTTTTGCCCATTAAAATTCACCATGCACTCAGGGATCTCTTGCCACGTCTCTATGCTGCAACACATTACCTAGTTTCCACAGATCCTCAGGACTATGACATAATTTTCTATGTTCCTTCAATCTTATAAGATCCATTTTTACAAAATTCAGACCATATAATCATCACTGCCAAGTTCTACTGCCAGCTGTGGATGGAGCCAAGCCTCTCTGATCCACAACTGTCTTTGCCCCTGAGATCTGAATGAAAAATCCTTCCTGGCATGATTGTTTAGAAGCCTTGAACCCCTTTAGCAACATTATGAGTTTAGGCTTTCACTTTTAAAAAAAAAAATTATTATTTTCTTTATTTATATTCAAATTATATCCCCTTTCCTGGCTTCCCCTCAGAAAGCCAACTATCCCTTCCCACTCCCCTTGCTTCTATGAGGGTGTTCACCTACCCACCTACCCACTTCTTCTTACACATCCTGGCATTCCCCTATACTGGGACATTGAGCCTTCACAAGACCAAGGGACTCTCTTTCCATTGATGTCCAACAAGAAAGTCCTCTGCTACACATGTGGCTGGAGCCATGGTTCCCACCATATGTACTCTTTGGTTGGTGGTTTAGACCCTGGAAGCTATGGGGGTTCTGGTTGGTTGATATTGTTGTTTCTCCTATGGGGCTATGAACCCGTTCAGCTCCTTCAGTCCTTGCTCTAACTCCTCCATTGGGGACCCTACCCTGTGCTTAGTCCAATGGTTGGCTGAGATCATCTACCTCTGTGTTTGTCAGGCTCTGGCACGGCCTCTCAGGAAACAGCTATATCAGGCTCCTGACAACAAGCACTTCTCACTATCCACAATAGTGTCTAGGTTTGATAACTGTATATGGGATGGATCCCCAGGTGGGTCAGTCTTGAGATGGCCTTTCTTTCAGTTTCTGCTCAACACTTTGTCTCTGTATATCCTCCCATGGGTATTTTGTTCCCCCTTCTAAGGACCTCAGTATCCACACTTTGGTCTTCCTTATTCTTGAGCCTGATGTGGTCTTTGAATTGTATCTTGGGTATTCTCTGCTTTTGGGCTAATATCCATTTATTAGTGAGTGCATACCATGTATGTTTTTTTGTAATTGGGTTACCTCACTCAGGATAGTATTTTCTAGTTCCATCCATTTGCCTAAGAATTTCATGAAATCTTTGTTTTTAATATCTAAGCAGTATTCCATTATGTAAATGTACCACATTTTCTGTATCCATTCCTCTGCTGAAGGACATCTGGCTTTTTGCAGCTTCTGGCTATTATAAATAAGGCTGCTATGAACATATTAGAGCATGTGTCCTTGTTATAGGTTGGAGAATCTTTTGGGTATAGGTTCAGGAGTGGTATAGCTGGGTCCTCTCTCTCCTTACCTATTCAATATAGTACTCAAAGTCCTAGCCAGAGCAATTAGACAACAAAAGAAGATCAAAGGGACACAAATTGCAAAGGAAGATGTCAAAATATCACTACTTGCAGATATTATGAAAATATAATTAAGTGACCCCAAAAATTCCACCAGAGAACTCCTAAACCAGATTAATGACTTCAGCAATGTTACTGGATATACAATTAACTCAAATCAGTTGCCTTCCACTACTAAACAATAAAGAGTTTGAGAAAGAAATTAGGCAAATGACACTCTTCACAATAGTCACAAATAATATAAAATAACTTGGTGTAACTCTAAAAAAGCAAGAAATGTTGTAAACAAGCAATATCTATATGACAAGATCTTCAGGTCTCTGAAGAAAGAAATCAAAGAAGATCTCAGAAGATGCAAAGATCTCCAGTGCTCATGGATTGGCAAGATTAGTACAGTAAATATGACCATTTTACCAAAAGCAATATACAGATTCTATGCAATCCCCATCAAAATTCCAAATCAATTCTTTGTAGTGTTAGAAAGAGCAATTTGCAAGTTCATCTAGAAAAACAAAAGAAATTCACGACAATGAAAACTATTCTCAACAATAAAAGAACTTCTGGGGGAATTACCATCCTTGACCTCAAGCTATACTACAGAGCAATAGTGATAAAACCTGCATGATATTGGTACAGAGATGAGGAGGTAGATCAATGTAATAGAATTGAAGATCCAGAAGTGAATCCACATACCTATGCTCTCTTGATCATTGACAAAGGAGCTAAAATCCCCCAGTGGCAAAAAGACAGCATTTTTAACAAATGGTGCTGGTTCAACTGGAGGTCACCATGTAGAAGAATGCACATCAATCTATTCTTATCTCCTTGTACAAAACTCAAATCCAAGTGTATCAACGACCTCCACATGAAACCATATACCCTGAAACTAATAGAAAAAAAGTCGGGAAGCTCCTTGAGTGCATGTCCACTGGAGGAAAATTCCTGAACAAGACATCAATGGATTATGTTCTAAGATCAAGAGTTGACAAATGGGACCATATAAAATTGTAAGCTCTGTAAGGCAAAGGACACTGTCATTAGGACAAAAAGGCCACCAACAAATTTGGAAAAGATTTTACCAACCCTACATCTGATAGAGGGCTAATGCCCAATATATACAAAGAACTCAAGAAGTTAGACTCTGCTCTTTAAGCTCTCACCTTTCTTACTCTCTATCCCTCCTTCCTTCTCTCCCTTCCCCCTCTCTCCATGTGGCCATGGTCAGCCCCTCTCTCTTTCTACCTTCTCTCTTTCTCCCTGCCTTTCTACAATAAAGCTAAAAAACAAACAAACAAACAAAAAACAAAACAAGAAGTTAGACTCCAGAGAACCAAATAACCCTATTAAAAATGGGGTAAAAAGCTAAAGAAATAATTCTCCAGTGAGGAAAATGGAATATCTGAGAGAGACCTAAGGATATGCAAATCAAAACAACCCTGAGATTCCACCTCACACCAGTAGGAATGCCTATGATCAAAAGCTCAGGTGACAGCAGATGTCAGTGAGGATGTGAAGAAAGAGGAACTCCAGTCCATTGTTGTCGGGATTACAAGCTGGTACAACCACTCTGGAAATCAGTTGGTGCTTCCTCAGATAAGTTGACACAGGCTTTCTCTTTTAAACTGAATTTTTTTCATTTCTATGTGTAGCCTTTCAGAAAAAGACTTGTTTTCTGGGCATCTTTTCTTCTCTATAAAACATTAGGTTTATTTTTAATGTTAGTAATTTCTTTAACAATTAAAACTGCAATTTTCAAATCTGATTTGCTTTAAAATTATTTGATCATATTCTTTTCTTTGTAAAAAACCTGCAATTTTGTATATATTTTTCAGCCAAGGTATTTGCCAGAGTGTGACATAAATGACATCCTACCCAGTTCATTATCTTCTGATACCTTATGATGCAGGCTTCCACTGTCCATATTTTTCTTGACATTCTGTTCTTCCAAATGTCTATAATATTCAGTCTCATGGTTGGTTCTAATGCAATGTTCCCAACTTTTCCACAATCCCCCCCCCCCACACACACACACACAAATGAGGATCAAGCCACTTGTTAGAACTATGTGGTCAGGATTACTACAGCAATGAATCTATGTTTTGCTACCTGTTTTTGGTCTTGGCTACTTTTCTTTTAGTGAAAAACTGTCAGAAAAATGTATTTGAGAGAGAAAGACTTTACCTGGGTTCACATTCAAGGGTGCATTCCTTTATGGTGATAAAGTCACACCAGCACACGTTTGAGACATGCAACCATATCCCATCAATGGTCAGTAGGAAGAGGGAGAAGAATAGGATGAATGCTGATGCTTCTCCCATTTTCTTCCTTTTATCCCGTAGCCTATGGAATAGTACCATCCACCATTAGGATGAGCCTTTTTATTTCAATTGGCCTAATCTACACATCTCCTCACAGACATACCCAGGAGTTAGTTTTCTGTACCTTGTCTAGTTGACAAGATTATCATAATTACTGCACTGTATATATTTATACATTTATAATTACCATGCTTACCCTATAGGTGGAACAACATTATGAGCTAACCAGTACCCCGGAGCTCTTGACTCTAGCTGCATATATATCAAAAGATGGCCTAGTCGGCCATCACTGGAAAGAGAGGCCCATTGGACTTGCAAACTTTATATGCCCCAGTACAGGGGAATACCAGGGCCAAAAAGGGGGAGTGGGTGGGCAGGGGAGTGGGGGTGGGTGGATATGGGGGACTTTTGGTATAGCATTGGAAATGTAAATGAGTTAAATACCTAATAAAAAATGGAAAAAAAAAATTACCATGCTTTATATGTTAAGTATAGATAATATCTTTAAATAAAATACTTTAAAGTGAAATTAGAAAAGACATGACTGTTTTAATTATAAATCAATAATATTTATGAAAGCAGAATATATGATATGATTCACTATTTTAATAATTGTTACCCAGACTGACTGTTGTCATAGTTCATGCCCAGAAAATTTTATACTAATTTTTATGTTGTATGTTGGTTGTAAAGTAATTTTTGTATTTGTTCTTATATCGTCTGTAGAATTTGTGGTAGTTTTCTATGAAAACAATAAGCAAAATTGTTGAGCTTGTCACCTTTATGATAACGGCTGTCCAGTCTATTTATCCCATGAATCAAAATTACTTGAATTTAGTCCATTGTTTTGATCATTCTTTAATTTCTTATTTGTTTTTGTACATTTCCTACCTAGTTTTGACTATGGTGTTAATTCCCAATTATTCTCAGGAATTTAAATCAAAGTACTAGGAGAGGAAGTGAAAATCAAGTGTCAAAAGGAAATGGAAATATTGCTTTTACTTCCTCAGATGAAGTGATGAAATGAGAGCTGGGTGAATCCATGGCAAAGGCTGAGTTCATAATGTTTCTATCTACCTACCCTAAAACTAGGCCTGGAACATTCTAGTCTATGTACCTTCTCTTTGAAGGTTTTCACTAATAGTCTCTGTCTGATAAAATAGGCCTAGAATGTTTCAGGCTCTGGGACTTACTGCAGAATACACTTTTCCTTTTTAGCTCTTTCTGATGTCTGGCTAACTGGTTCAAATCACCTGTTGTTGTTCAAGTTCCTCTCCAAGCTGAGTAATTCAAATTGCCTTCTCTTGGCTTCTGACTGAATTGCTCTGCTTGGAAGGACTGCCTCTGAATGCCAAGAACTGAACTGATCCAAACTGAACTGAGCACAACTAAATTCACCTGAACTGATTCAACCTTGGTCATCCCTCTCACTACTCTTTAAGTAGCCTCTCTTTCCTGTTCTCACCTAAGAGGTGGGCATATCAAATCCATGATACATTCTGTCAAATATTTTTCTGATCCATCCCTGTCTGCCCCTCCATTATATACCATTCTTTTGCTTTGTTTTGTTTATATTAAACTAACATAATTTATTTTAAAATATACAATTCAGTATTGACATTTTTTAAGTCATCAAAATAATTTATAATAGCTAAATGCCTCTTAAATATGCATGGTAACTTCTTAAACTAAAACTAATAGGCACTCAACCAGTTTTTAAAATCTATTTGGAACATTAAACAATGTCTCTTATGAAGTCCTCTATGGAAGGAAATTGTGGCATATTCCTGATTAGACAGAAAACATTCCATCTCCAAGGAAGAATATAGAGTGTACTGTGGCTTCATAGAATGAATTGGGTAGTGTTCCATCTGTTTCTGTTTTGTTGAATAGTTTGAAGAGTATTGGTGTTTAGGTATTCTTTGGAGGTCTGATAAAATTCTGCACTAAACCCATTTGGTCCTAGGCTTTTTTTGATTGGGAGACTTTTAATGATTGCTTCTATTTCTTTAGGGCTTATGGGACTGTTTCAATAGTTTATCTGACCCTTATTTAACTTTGGTATTTGGTAGCTGTCTAGAAAATTGTCCATTTCATTCAGATTTTTTTTTTTTTTAGTTTTGTTGAATATAGGCTTTTGTAATAGGATCTGATGATTTTTAAAATTTCCTCAGATTCTGTTGTTATATCTCCCTTTTCATTTCTGATTTTGTTAATTTGGATATTATCTCTTTGCCATTTTGTTAGTCTGGCTAAGGGTTTATCTATCTTGTTGATTTTTATCAAAGTACTAGCTCCTGGTTTTGGTGATTCTTTGTATAGTTCTTTTTTTCTACTTGTTTGATTTCAGCCCTGAGTTTGATTATTTCCTGCCATCTACTCCTCTTGGGCATATTTGCTTCTTTTTGTTCTAGAGCTTTTACATGTGCTGTCAAGCTGCTAGCGTATGCTCTCTCCAGTGTCTATTTAGAGTCACTTAGAGCTATGAGTTTCCCTCTTAGCACTTCTTTAATTGTGGCCCATAAGTTTTGGTATGCTGTGGCTTTATTTTCATTGAATTATAAAAAGTATTTAATTTTTATTTTTCTTCCTTTATCAAGTTATCTTTGAGTAGGGTGTTGTTCAGCTTCAGTATGTATGTGGGCTATTTGTTGTTTCATTGCTATTGAAGATCAGCCTTAGTTCTTGATGATCTGATAGAATACATGTGGTTATTTCAATCTTCTTGTATCTGTTGAGGCCTGTTTTGTGACCGATTATATGGGCAATTTCAGAGAATGTAGCATGAGTTGCTGAGAAGGTATATTCTTTTGCTTTAGGATGAAATGTTCAATAAATATCTGTTAGATCTATTTGTTTCATATCTTCTGTTAGTTTCACTGTGTCTCTGTTTAGTTTCTGTTCCTATGATCTGTCCACTGAGGAGAGTGGGGTGTTGAAGTTTCCCACTATTATTCGGTGAGTTGCAACGTGTGCTTTGAGCTTTAGTAAAGTTTCTTTTATGAATGATTAAAGATACTGCAGCCAGGAGGATTAAAAATGGCACATCTGCATTACAGCCTTGTCATATCTCTGGTTGTGAGCCCTTGCCATGTTGATGAGAAAATCACTCTACAGCCATATTAGAATGAGTAAAAATTGTCTACATTAAAAAATGTCTTGTAGGATATTTACCTATTGTTTTAAAGTTGGTATTGAAATAAATAAAAGCAGAGCAGTTCAAGTAATAAGGAAACATGACATCTTCTGCATTAAATGAGTAATTGTTCTTTGATAGAAATTTAATTCTTTGATTACAGAAGGTAGAAGCAAACTAAAAATTCAATCTCTGGAAAATATTAGTGATTGCATTAGTTTTTGGCAAATAGTTTAATAAGACATTCAATTAAATATTTCAAGTCAATTTAACTGTTAATGAGAAAATCCTGTCAATTAAGAAGATTCTTCCTAAACTTTTTTTTTATTAGATATTTTCTTCCTTTACAATTCAAATGCCATCCCCATAGCCCGCATGCCCTTACTCCCCCTCTCTGCTCCCCAACCCACCCACTCCTGCTTCCTGGCCTTAGCATTCCCCTGTACTGGGGCATATGATCTTTGCAAGACCAAAGGCCTCTCCTCCCATTGATGGGCAACTAGGGCATCCTCTGCTACATATGCAACTAGAGACACAGCTCTGGTGGGTACTAGTTAGTTCATATTGTTGTTTGTCCTATAGGGTTGCAAACCTCTTAAGCTCCTTGGGTACTTTGTCTAGCTCCTTCATTAAGGGCCCTCTGTTCTGTCCAATAAATGACTGTGAGCATCCATTTCTGTATTTGCCAGGCACGCACATAGTCTCACAAGAGAGAGCTATGTCAGGGTCCTGTCAGCAATATCTTTCTGGCAAATGCAATAGTGTCTGGGTTTGGTGGTTGTATATGGGATGGATCCTCAAGTCGAGCAGTCTCTGGAGGGTCATTCCTTCCGTCTCAGCTCTGAACTTTTTCTCTGTAGCTCCGTCTATGGGTATTTTGTTCCCCATTCTAAGAAGAAGCAAAGTATCCACACTTTGGTCCTCCTTCTTCTTGAGATTCTTCACAAAATTTCTATGCAATAAAAATGTACCTGGGAGAAACAAGATAATAGAGGTTAATGGGAGGCTGATGAAGAAAAATATAAGAGTATAGAAGTGGGGTAGAAAATATACTAAGGAAAAAGTAGATGGGGTTACAATAAATTCAAGAATGCACAAATACTGACTTCCAAAAGTTAACTGACAAAATAGAAATTTGACTATTTACAATAACATTTTGGTTGACTCTTAATAGTGTTAAATATACCAACATATTTTTGAATATATATAAATTGCACATGAATAAATTTAAGGAACTAATGTTAGGGGCATTGGGCTCTGCACAGACAGGCTGGTCTCCAGTTGAGCTGAGGTCTGAACCCCGAAGTTGTAATTCACCTACATGACACAGTAGGTGTTCCCTCATGCTCCTGGAACTCTGGCTCCTGCCTAAGTTACCATCCCCCACAGCCCCTACAAGAGAAGCATGGTCAGTAGTCACGTAGGCAAAGGCCCAAGCTTCTGACCTTCAGGCTAATCTCCTCTGTTACCTAGCAACAGTGAAGACCATAAAAAGGGCTGTTCATCCCCACCTTGCTCTGTTACTTGTCTCTCTTACCTCTCACTTCTTTGTTCTCTCTCACTCCTCTCTCCTCTTTCCTTTCTCTTTGTTTTTTCCTCCCCTCTACCCGCTTCCCTCCCCCCTCTCTCCCCCTCTCTCCCTTCTCTCTTCCCCCCTGCCTTTCTATAATAAAGCGCTAAAACCATAGAGAGTCTCTGCTCATCAAGATCTGCTCACTCTCACAGGTGTTGGGAACCTCTCTTCCCTCATCCCTCTCTCCTATAATCCCAGGGCTTTAGCAAGGTAGCTCCAGGAATCCCAGGTAATTGCCCATTGGCCAGCCCCTGAAGAGTGGGATAGTGGAATGCCCACCCAGAGCTGAGTGGAACGTGTATGGCAGCTCTCCCTCACCTGACAGACCTAAGAATAGGTAAAGCTCTGGCGGGGTGTGGGTTTTCCTCCCCCCTCTTTCCATGGGCCCCCTTTTTAGTTCCCAACACTAATGAATATATTTTGTTTTGTTTTCTTAAAGTCCTGTGCCAATGTACGGTGTTCATATTTTGATCCACTTAAGAGGATGCTTGGACTCTTCTTCTGACACAAGAGTCTTAAGGAAGTCTAAGAAACACAAGACTCTATCTTCAAAATGAATCATATTATTATATAATGGTAAATTGGAATTGGATACATATTAATGTGTTCTATGCAATTTAGTGCAAAAAATTCTCCTTTTGTAATTTAAGTCATTTATTTGACATAGTTTGTGGGGAGATTTAAAATTTTAATAGTATAGAATAAATAATACTTTTAATAATAACAGCAAGAACAGACAAGTCATTTAAAATGTATCAATATGACTCTAGAATGCACTAACTTTAGTGCTTTATGTAACAGAACTATAAATTAGCTTATTTCGTATCTTTGAAAGTTATGTTTATTGTATCTTTCTGTATACAGATGCTGAGAAATTACAACTCTAACTTTCAGAGTCTCTTGCAGTAAGAAATCCAGATTTGATTTAGCTTACAACCCTTAAATTTTCTCTGAATTGAGTTTCTATTTTCACACAGTGTTAAGGGAGGTAAGCTGTGTGCTATCAGAGCTGCTGCAGTGTTTCAGCAGAAATGTGCCTTCTACTTTCCAGTGATGGCTGCTTTTGGCTGTCAACTTGAGTATATCTGGAATTAACTAAAACTCCAAAATGGCTAATGAAGGACTTTTTCTTAATCACTTGAAGCTGGAAGATCCTCTTCTAAATTGGGTCATTGATGGAGAAATCTTTATTTTTATCAACAGCTCTTACTCGATATTTTGGGCTGGAAATATATACCTTTGATCTGGGCCACCCTTCTGCTGGAAGCCTGTATAAGGACATGGAAAAAGGTTGATTTTGCTCTTTGCCTGTTTTCCTTGCCCTCACAAGTTTATTCATTCACTGACATTAGAGCGTACACATTTATTATTACAAGGTATACTGAAGACCTGCTGAGACACTCATTCTCCTGAACTGACTAAGTACTGGACTCTTGGTTCTTCCATTCACATTGTAAGATTAGCTGAACTATATCCTGTAGGTCATTGTAATAAATCTCCTTATTATGTATAGATATTCATTCTATAATTTCTGATATTCAAGAGAACCCTAATACATTTCATGACAGCTTGATGTCAGGAAGTCCTTTTAGCAATAGGAGGAGTTCTTCAATTGTGGTACTGGAGAATAATTCCAGGATAAGCTAACTGCAGATTTTTAACCAGAGATCTGATAACCCCTGGAGTGTGATTTTTGAAGAATAATATATGTTGTTAAAATAGAAATTCTAACAATTAAATAGAACTAGAATTTCTGTAAATTTTTTATGCTTTCTTTTTTTTTGAACAGAATTGGATAAGTTGAGTTAGATATACAATTTTCCTAAATGCAAACAAATGGAAAAAGAAAGGTTTCTGAGGATTGAAAATTAATTTAGCTCTGAAACACAACACTAACTTCTTACTCTTCTCTTGATAGAAGAATAAGATGTTGAAGAAAGTAATACAGTATTCACTACCAGTGCTACATCTGATAGAATGAAATAAGGTGAGAAGGTTAAAACAAGTGTTGATAACCAGTTTGGTAGTACACAAATTTAATGCCAGTACCTAGCTGTCTGACAAAAACATGAGGTAGACCTGTGCTGGAAAGCAAGCTTCTGGCTAGCCTAATTTACATAACAAATGTCTATCTCAAAGAAAATTACCTTTGAACTATTCCATTTGTTGTGGAATATGTTATGGGAAAAAAGCATAGACATATGGGTAAGATGATCAAATTTTGAGGCTATTCTTTGTTACATTTTTATAATTGGGATTCTTGTAGGAGCTTTTC
The DNA here is from genome assembly GCF_000001635.26 of Mus musculus. Lineage (NCBI taxonomy): Eukaryota > Metazoa > Chordata > Mammalia > Rodentia > Muridae > Mus > Mus musculus. The sequence continues at coordinate 79,832,151 of NC_000079.6, forward strand.
CTTAGGAATGGTTATATCCCAAATATGCCGGAATGAACAATGAAGTAAACTAGAAGAGAAACAAGACTCATTTTCTTAAGTACTTCCTTAGTCGGGTGTCATGAATTACAACAAACATTCCTATATATCAAAAGATTTTACTCTACACGGATGGTCAGCTGAGAGTTAGAATGATTTCTGTGTAAACAACTTATGAAGTTGGGATTCAGCAGAAGTTGTATGATGGAATTGCTCAGATATGGGCCAAAGAGAGTATACTGTAGACATTCAGATTTCATATATACTAAACTACAATGTAGAAACCATTAACGTGGGAAAGGAAGGTCTTAATCAAGCTAAGATGAAGTTAATAAAATAGTAAACTAGAAATACAAGTATCTTCCTAACAAAAACGTGAAGGATGATCAATTATCTTAAGTCTTTCCTCAGTTCTTAGCCCAGAATGAAGTTATTTCCAGAATAGAAATATGTGATGATGTAATGCTCACAAAATGGTCTAAGGCCTATTTCCCTAAAACACACGATGGAGAACAGAGAAGAAAAGGAAAACAAAAAAGCCAGGGTTTTTGATAAACAATAAATAATGAATAAAAAGCATTATTGAAATATATACCCAAATTAATAAAAAATTAATGATACTGATTTTTTTATATTTTACCTTGCCATCCAGTGGGAATTCACATTCAGAAGAAAAACAGCAAAGATCAGTTACAGAAGAAGTAAACTTTTTTTCTTTGTCACTATATTGTAACTTGAGTCTGTTTTTATGCATCATGAGGACTTCAAGGGCTTGGGTGATGGATGTGTATGTATGAGTGTGTGTTACAGGAACAATAGGATGCTGAGTTTGAAACCTCAGAACCAATGTAAAAAGCTGAGGATATACAAGTGCTATGGACAGTGGATGGAGTCCTGAGTGAATGTAATGTGTATTGTTTGTCAAGAGCAACTGTAATGAATGAGCTCAGTAAAAAAATGCCCTAGATAGACAGACAGACAGACAGACAGACAGACAGACAGTCTGGAACCCACTACACCCAAGTTTGTACCTGATAACCAAAACTCAGGGAACACACTCATTCAAGATATCCAGACATTTTAAAAGTCTCATGACACCCACTGTACAATATATAAACAGAGACCAATAGCAATACTCTTTTCTGCAACATATTTGAAAAGACAGCATCTTGGTCCGTCTGCCCTGCAGCTGGAGAGTCTCCTTGAGGATCATCACCTTTGTATCAGACTTTTGTTAGAGACCGGACTTGACCTTCAGCTAAGATAACCACAAGATGAGCAACCTTAAGTGGTAGGCTTAGGACCATAATTAGGAGTTTAGAGTGTGAACCTTATGTGATGACATTCACCATAACAAAATATAACCTTTGTCATACGATATGTATTCAGTTTCTTGATAATAACTACAAGGCCATGTCAAGGATCCCAGTTCCCCAGACTCTTGAGAAATGCAGAGTCTTTCTGGGGTCAGCCTCAGGAAAATGGCATATTCTTCAGCTGGTGAAGTTAGAATGATGTCATTACTTCAAAATATGTCATTTTTTAATTCCCCAAATTTCTCAGTCAGTTTTGCATGATTTAGCATTGCAAGATGAAGCTAAAGTGCCTGTATTTCCAGTGTGTATCTGTGTGTGTATGTGTGTGTGTGTTTCTGTGTTTCTCTCTCTCTCTCTCTCTCTCTCTCTCTCTCTCTCTCTGTGTGTGTGTGTGTGTGTGTGTGTGTGTGTGTGTATTTATAGCAGGAGAATGGTGAAATAAGAGTCACTGAGGCTTGTTGGCCCATTCACTTCTAGTCTCCTCATGTGGGCATATATAGAAATATGTACTTACCCCATACAGATATACATATATACCACTCAAATTCATAAATATTAAACAAATAAATGAAATATTAAGATATAAATATTGTGTTAGTCAGGGTTTTAATGCTGTAAACAGACACCATGACCAAGGCAAGTCTTATAAAAAACAACATTTAATTGGGGCTGGCTTACATGTTCAGAGGTTTAGTCCACTATCATCAAGGTGGAAGCATGGCAGCATCCAGGTAGGCATGGTGCAGGCAGAGCTGAGAGTTCTATGACTTCATCCAAAGGCTGCTAGTGGAAGACTGACTTATAGGCAACTACAGTGAGGATCTTAAGCCCACACCCACAGTGACACACATACTCCAACCAGGTCACACCTATTCCAACAAGGCCACACCTCCAAATGGTGCCAATCCCTGGTCCAAGAATATAAAACCATCACAAAAATTAACTGATATAATATTAAATTTGACTACTGCTGTAGTAAATGTATCAGAAAAACAAAATCATGTTGGAATGTGAGAAGTTGTTCCTAAATTTCCCAAAACACCATAGGATGAATTAGTTCAGTTGCCATTCATAGAATATAATCTGACATGTGGCATAAAACTTGGAAAGAATTTGTGTAGAGAATGTCTTGCATATTGTGTATTATGTATTGTATGGACATATCATTTGTCAAACAAACAAACAAAAACCTATGGCCTATAGGAAAAGATAGAATAGAAGTTGGGACATCCAGACATCTGGAAAGGAAAGAATTCTCCTGGGGACATGAAGGAGGAGAAATGCATTCGACCTAAGCAGAGATAAACAATCATGTGGCAGAACCTAGAATAGAATAACAGGATGATTAACTTATGATCTAGTCAGAGAGCACCCGAATATTATGTCCTAGGTATTTTTAAATATTTGAATCACAGAGTCATTATTTCTGGGAACAGAGGCACAACATACAGTAAACATCCCATAACAGGTTGTGAGTGTGTACTGGAGTGGAGTTTTAGATAGGAGAAAAGAACACAAAGGAAGAAAAATAACTGGAAAATGTAGAAGAAGTGTTCTTTTGATTCTGATGTAGGTTTAATAATTGATGAAATTCTGAAAGTTAGAAGTGGTAAGAATACAACATTCAAGTTGTTCTATTTAAATTTTCCATATATATTTCATACTGAAAATTTTAGCACTGGCTGATATGTAATAAGTGTAATATGATTGGATTAGGTGTGGTTTTAGATTTATCTGCTGCTATTTCACACACTTATTATTCTAAGGCCTTTAAAATATGGATCCATTACTCTCATGACTTCAGATTCAATAAATACAACAACCACCAAACACAATAGAATAGAGATATACACATAAAACTATCTTGAAACTTTCGTGTGACCTCAAGTTGCACATGGAATATTCTGTTCATATTTGTTGTTCAGCATTTGGAGTCAAACAAAGGGCTTCTCCATATGATGCATACAGTCTACCACTGAGTCCCATCAGCAGGCCCTCTAACTCACAAAAACTGTATAGATAGTAGAAGCAGCACAATCACTGAGGTTAAATCACTGAGGTCCTTCAGATGTTAGAGTTTGACTGGATTTAAAAGTGATCTTGAACATGTGCTTCAATAATAAAGAGAAGCCAGCCAGGCACTACTCTTCTCCACCCATGCCCACCCTCCTCCCACACCTCCTGCTTTTTTGTACATATGCATGTTTTAGTTAAATCACTGACAAGGAAACTACCAGCCTTATGTTTCCACTAATGTTACAAACAGCTCATAGAATTTATAATGTTAAGCACAACAGCTGATCATACTATAGAGGAGAAGAAAAGGACAAAAAAATGGTGCCATTAACCATGCAAATGTGTGCCACATCTGTACTAAATTGTCATTTGCATGAATGCAGTAGAGACGAGTGGGATTACTGTCATTAGCATGATGCTGTTTTCATTGCTATATGGTACTTAAGGTTGGGTGGGTGCTTCCATTTATAATGCCCCCCTTATTTTTTAGGAGTTTATAATTTGGTTGTAATAATCTGCTTTTGGATGAAACATTACTACAAGTTCACAGAAGGGGAGCGATTTTTAATTACAAAATTGGATTCAGATTGGTGCAGCTATATTTCAGCTAGGAAGAGACATTTAAGAACACAAACAAAAAATGTTGTTTCCTTCAGAAATCTAATAGATGGAGTGGAAAGTGCTGATTAATGTAGAAAATTAGATTTATTTAAAAATTGAGATGGATACTGTAAAAAAAGTATTGGCTTCAGTTTTTGAAAAACTTCATAAGCTTATTTGAAATGTCTATTTTAAGCAGTTTTATCACATAAATTCACGATAAATTATATAATTTGTGTTAACTTTGAGTCTTATTAGATCATTAAGGAGAGAAGGCAATATGTAAATGTTAGAGAAAAACTAAAACCAACTTCCCTTATGTGCACATGAATAGCCAATAACTACAGCATTAGGAAAGTTTGACAAGCAACTAGGACTTTAACAGGATGTTTATGATCAAATAACACATTTATAAATAACAACATTAATTGTTACCTAAAGTTGATTATGCACACACATTAAAACCATTCAGCTCTGATTCTTTCAGCTGCTTGTTGGGTCTTTCTGAAGGCAGTGATGCTATCATGACTTTTTGTGAGCACTCCATACCCTCAGTAATAGTGTCAGACCTTAGGGCCCTCATTGAGCTGGATCTTACTTTGGGCCTGTCACTGGTCCTTCTTTTATTCAGACTCCTCTCCATTTCCATCCCTGTAATTCTTTCAGACAGGAACAATTATGGGTCAGAGGTGTGACTGTGAAATGGCAACCCCCTCTCTTACTTGATGCCCTGTCTTCCTGCTAGATGTGGACTCTATAAGTTCCCTCTCCCTACCGTTGGGCATTTCATGTAAAGTCCCTCCCTTTGTGTCTTGAGAGTCTCTCACCACCCAGGTCTCTGGTGCATTCCGGAGAGTCCCCCAACCTCTTATCTTCTGAGGTGCCTGATTCCGAGGGTTGTTCTTTCTGCTGGCCCTCAGGGCTTCAGTCCTTTACCTCACCCAATACCAGATCAGGTTTCCCTTTCCCTCCCACTGCACCCCCCCAATCACTTTCCCTCCCAGGCCCCTCCCTTCCTTCCTACTTGTGATTGCTTTCTTCTCTCTCCCAAGAGGGACTGAGGGGTCCTCACTTGGGCTCTTCAGCTTGTTGACCTTTTTGAGTTCTGTGGACTGTTTTTTGGGTGTTCTGTCTTTTTTTTTCTCCCCTAATATCCACTTTTTAGTGAGTACATAGCATGCATGTCCATTTGGGTCTGAGTTTCCTCACTCAGGATGATATTTTCTAGTTCCATCCATTTTGCCTGCAAAACTCAGGATATCCTTGCTCTTAATAGCTGAGTAGTATTCCATTGTGTAAATGAACCACATTTTCTGTATTTATTCTTCTGTCATGGGACATCTAGGTTGTTTCCAGTTTCTGGTTATCACAAATAAGGCTGCTATGAACATAGTGGAACATGTGCCCCTGTGACATGGTGGGACATCTTTTGGAGGTATTCCCAAGAGCAGTATAGTTGGGTCTTCAAGTAGATATATTTCAAATTTTCTGAAGAACATCCAGATAGATTTCCAGAGTACTTGTACCAGTTTGCAATCCCACCAGCAATGGAGGAGTGTTGTTGAGTTAGAGAAGGCTGAAAGAAGCTGGGAAGATGGGGGATCCTGCAGAAGAACCAACAGTCTCAATTAATCTGGACCCCTGAGATCTCTCAAACACTGGACCACCAATCAGGCAGTATACATCAGATGATATGAGTCCCCCAACACACATACAGTAGAGGACTTCTAGGTCTGTATTCATTCAAAGATTATGCACCAAACCCTAAAGTAACTGGAGGTCCCAGGGAGTTTAAAGGTCAGGTGGGTTGGGGAATGGGGACATCCACGTGGAGACAGGGGGTGAGGAGGAGGTGTGATATGTGGGACAGTTGGAGGGTGGATGGAGGGGAATAAAATAAGGAGTATAAAACAAACAAACAAACAAACAAACAACAACAAAACAAAACTTTCAGCTCTATCCACCAGCCGAGCAAGATGCCAAAAGGAAAGAAGGCCAAGGGGAAGAAGGTGACCCCAGACCCCTAAGTCATCAAGAAACAGAAGGCCAAAAAGCTGGTCAATCCTTTGTTTGAGAAAAGACCCAAGAATGTCGGCATTGGGCAGGACATCCAGCCCAAAAGAGATATAACAAGCTTAGTCAAACAGCCCAGCCTCATCAGGCTGCAGCAGCAAAGAGCCATCCTCTATAAATGGCTCAAAGTTCCTCCTGCTATTAATCAGTTCACTCAGGTCCTGGACAGGCAAACAGCTACCCACACGCACAGCCCAGAAACAAAGCAAGGGAAGAAGCAAAGGCCTGTGCTGAGAAGAAAGCTGTTGGCAAAGAGGACAAACCAAATAAGAAACTACCTGTCCTTGGAGTAAGAGTCAATACAGTCACCAGCTTGGTGGAGAACAAGAAGGCTCAGCTGGTGGTAATTGCCCATGATGTAGACCCCATTGAGCTGGTGGTTTTCCTGCCTGCCCTATGTCAAAAGATGGGGGTGCCCTACTGCATCATCTAGGGAAAGGCCAGGTTGGGGTGCCTCGTCCACAGGAAGACATACACCACTGTTGCCTTCACACGGGTTAACCTGGAAGACAAGGGTGCTCTGGCTAAGCTGGTGGAAGCTATTAAGACCAATTATAATGATGAGATCGGTTGCCACTGGGGAGGCAACGTCCTGGATCCTAAGTCTTTGGCTTTTACTGCCAAGCTGAAAAAGGCAAAGACTAAAGAACTCGCCACTAAATTGGGTTAAATGTACAGTAAGTTTTCTGTACATAAATATAATTATAAAATTAAAAAAAAAACTTTCAGTAAATTTACATTCTTAAAAGAACATTTTGATATTTATGTAAGAATATACATTATGTATATATGTATGGTTTTGTAATACAATAATATCTAAGAAAATAAACTAAGATAATTAATAAAATAATTAGTGATTCTAATAATTATGTCTTGTTTGTTGTACCCATGTGTGTTGACTTTATATTTCTGAGACATAATACTTGAGGTAATCAGTAAAAAGGAATAATTTATTTTAACATTTTGTTGCAGAGCATTCATTCTATCATGACATGGCCCTTCCTTGTTTCTAGTTCTATGGCAATGCACAACAGCTTAGTCTGGAAGATAATTCCTACTTATCACCACTCACAGCTACCAGAAAACTGAGGCACACACATACACACACACACACACACACACACACACACACACACACACACACATACACACACACACACACACACACACAAATACTGGGATGAGGAATATTCTACACAAGCCATCCCTCAGTGATCTATCTATTACTATCTCATTCAGCAGCCAATATTCCAATAATTTAACACTGATGGAATTAACATCCTCATGACATAACTGCCTCCCAATAGTGTCCACCAGCTGGGGACTTAAGACTTCAATACATTAGTGCTTGGGTGTCATTTCATATCTAAACCGTAATACCTCTGAGAATAGGTAACCATGTAAACAATTCTGATGGCACTTGAGAATTTACATTCTGTATTTATATAACATGTATACAAAATTCACACATATTTATAAATATTTTCATTGGATTTTGTCAGAAGCAGAAAACATCAACAAACAGGGCAGTGTTTGACTGATTACTTCTTTGGCACTAGTGGGTTACAGGCAACCTATAAGAAAAAGTGAAGCCCTCTAGCAACAAAGGGGGTAACACACTACCACGCAACAAAGGACAAGCAGAAGAAAATTATTGAAATGTTTAGAAAATGTTTAGCACAAACTCTTTTGAAAAGGCTTTTGGTCTTTGACCAAAATAAATGACATTTCTAAGATCATGTCTCAGAAAGTGCAGCGGGTGGGTATCTTACACTAGCTCTCATGTTCCTCCATGTTGCTGGCATGCTCATCAGAATGTGGTCATCAGAGGGATGAGGGAACACAGCCAACATAGCATTTCTGAATTTGTGTGATGTGCATCCCAACATGTAGCTATTTGCACTAATGTTCATGTTTACACACTCTGCTACTTTACTCAAACTTTGTCTGCTTCTACATTACAGAAATAACTTCTGTAGAGTTTACTATGACCACCAAAGCAGACTTTAAATTAAATTTGTACAATATGACCTCGCTGATTACCAGAAAAAAATGTGGTGAGGAGATACTACACATGAATAAATAAACTTAGTTTTTGCCTAACGGAATTCTCAGAACTCTGAATTAACTCCATTTAAGAGATGAAGAGTAAGAAATGCACTTAAAAGAGACATCACCAAGAATATGAAATAAACATAATTTTTCTTAAATGGTCAGCAGCTTCCACAGAGTACACACTCTCCGACCAGTAGGAAATGGAGCAAAGGCTGTCAAGGAATCTTTCCTATGAGAATAATCAATGTGAAAAAAAATCAAGCAAGATGATATCTTTAGAAAGGAACTAAATGGATCTTAGTGTCACTTTAATGAACACATTTACTTTGAATGTGTCAGAATGCTCTAGAAGTTTCAGAATTAAGAGGTAACAAAACCACAGCAGCTAATTAGAAAGGTCAGATGACTTATGTAATTATTTTAGACTAGTGATAGTCAGGCACTTGGAAGAGGACAATCACACTGGAAACAGAATGATTGCACTGATATTGGGTATTATGACATGGATTTAAAAGGAATGGAGACAGTGATGTGGAAACGAGGCAGTAAAAAAATGAGAGGGATCTCTGATGGTTAAGCATTCCAACTTTGCATTTAATTTAAGATCACTGTCTCAGCCCAAGATGAAAGAAAAAAAAGAGACACATTTAGATGTGCAGGTGTATCACCAACTAGTATCATGTTCTTCTGAATGTAAGTTTCTTTCAATGTGGCTTTTTTACAAAGCCAAGGGAAGCCGATCACTTTCTCTTTTGCCTCCCTGCAGTTCCAACAAGTATCATTATCTCTAATCCCAGGCTTGCTTGTCCTGCTGAGCAACCAATAGCTATTAAAGATAGCTTTTTTGCAGTATTAACTGAAGCCTCAGCCCAGCAACAGCATATGGATGTTTGGCGTATTTTAAACCACATTGTTAGAAGGGCTGGCTGAAAATTATTTAACATACTCTTGATATAAAAAGAAGTCACTGTAATAGGCTCGAAGTTGCATGCTTTACTGTTTTCAAATTCACATTAAGAAAACAATTTTTATTCCTAGTGTAAATTGGTTTTATAGAGTTAGAAATTAGTGACGTCATAATAATAATGATAGACATTATTAGACCTACTGCAATTTAAAACTTGTAAGAAAAAACAAACTATGACATTAATATAATATTTTTAAAAACATGATCTTTTAAAAAGAAAGACATGGATTTCTTAAAATCTGTCAGACTAAATTCCTTTTCTCTTTTACTCTTTCATATGTATAATTACTTATGACATACACTACCATTCTTGGATAGAAAAACTGAGACTGAGTTTTGGTCTGGTTTTGAAAGAGCTGAGGAAGTGATCCCATGAGCTGGTCACTTGGTTCCCTCCTTCTAATTGATGTGCTTAATTCTGTTTTCAATACTCTACATCAGCAGAAGACAGTGCTTTCAAAAATAAATGACTGAAATGTAAATGTCCTATAACTTTCTAAATTAGCTGTATATATATGCATATTAATGGATATTTTCTTTATTTACATTTCAAATGTTATTCCCTTTCCTGGTGCCCCCCCCCCCGAAACACCCCATCCCATCCTCCCTCCCCCTGCTTCAATGAGGGTGTTTCTGCACCCACCCACCCATTTGCGACTCCCTGTCCTGGCATTCACCTACGCTGGGACATTGAGCTTTCACAGGACCAAGGGCCTCTCCTCCCACAAATATCCAACAAGGCCATCCTCTGCTACATGTGAAGCTGGAGCCATGGAGCCCCCCCCCCCTTATGTAAGCTTTGGTTGGTGGTTTAGTCCCTGGGAGCTCTGGAGGTTCTGGTTTAGTGTGAATTCTTTCAGACCTTCAAAGAAGGCCTAATATCAACACTCTTCAAATTATTTTACAAATTAGAATCAGAAGGAACACTACCCAATTCGTTCTATGAAGCCACAGTTACTCTGATACCTAAATCACAAAAAGATCCAATAAAGAAAGGGAACTTCAAACCAAATTTCCTTATTGAATATCGATGCAAAAATACTCAATAAAATTCTTGCAAACCAGATATAATAACACAGCAAAATGATCATCCATAATGAACAAGTAGGCTTCAATACAGTGATGCAGGGATGGTTCAATATCTGGAAATCCATCAGTAAAATTCACTATATAAACAAACTCAAAGGAAAAACACATGATTATCTCCTTAGATGCTGAGAAAGCATTTGACAAAATTCAACATTCCTTTATGATAAATACCTTAGAAAAGATCAGGAATTCACTGCTCATACCTAAACATAGTAAAAATAATATACAGCAAACCAGTAGACAACTTCAAACTAAATGAAGAGAAATTTGAAACAACCCCATTAAAATCAGGGACTAGACAAGTCTGCCCACTCTCTCCCTACCTATTCAATATAGTTCTCAAAGTCCTAGCCAGAGGAATTACACAACAAGAGGAGGTCAAAGGGACACAAATGGGGAAGGAAGGAGACAAAATATCACTATTTGTAGATGATATGATAGTATACTTAACTGAACACAAAAATTACACCAGAGAACTCCTAATTAACTTTTTAAAAGTTGCTCATGTCAAAATGGGAATGTGTAGAGATGACAGTCTTAACTGAATAACATTAGGAAATGGTTATTACACCTGAACAGAAGCATCTGCATAATGTTATATACACTGTGCACATATGTCTGTACACACATGTTCATAATATATGTCAGTTAGCAGACATAGTTTCAAATATCTGAATCTTTTACATCATAGGGACAAAATCAGTCAGATGTTTTCTTTAAACTTTTACATCTAGGCATATTTTTACAACATCCCCTGAGAATCTCAATGTTATTAACCTCAAACAAGAGGTTTTTTATGTATTTGAGTAAACATACTTGCATGTTATAGTGGCAAGAGATGGGGGAGGAAAAGAGAAAGAGGAGTGATTAGGAGATAGAGTAAAGAGAGGAGAGAAGAAGGAGGCATGCATGGACGTGTCGCATGCACACACACACACACACACACACACACACACACACACACAGAGAGAGAGAGAGAGAGAGAGAGAGAGAGAGAGAGAGAACACTTAAGCAAGCATGTGTAGAATGAGGAGGAAAGAGAAAGGAGGAAATGAAGATGAAATATGGAAAGAAAATGAGCTACATTTCATTGCCACAAATATAATACAGTATATTCCTCAAATATTTGTCGAAGAAATTAACGTAAATTTCTGTTTATCCAGGGTATTTTCATACTAACTTTGATATTGGATTTATAAGAGTGATTTATCATTACATACCTTTACACAAAATGTTTATGTTGAACCTATTTTGGTCCTTTGTTCAGTGAAAAAGTTTTTTCAATGACTTGCCATCTTTCTCAGTATTTACTCTTATTGAATGCCTTATTCTTAAAGATATATGGACATACATTGCCCTTTTCATCACTCTGTGTGTGTGTGTGTGTGTGTGTGTGTGTGTGTGTGTGTGTGTGCATGTGTTGGAGATTGGTTGGAAAAATCCTTTTAGTGAAGTTTGCAACACTTGGCTTACCAAAGAATTCTGTTTTCTTTACTTGTCATTTTCAGTTACTGTAAAAGAAAAAAACTCTTAAAAATGCATGACTTCATGCAGCAAAATATGTCAAAAATGGTGTAAAATAATACAATCTTAAGAACCATAGGAGGTAGGAGGGAACAGCCAAAAGAATTACTGGTATTTTCTTTTTCTGTGTCCCATATTTATAGTAAGTGCCATCAAGACACACCAGGAATGCATGTGAGATCTAGTCATTTTCTCCAAATAAGTTTTGCTAAAATCACTACATTTACTACAGTTACAATTATCAATTCTCCCAGTAGGTATTTCCAGAGTGCCTATCTCTAAAAGGAGGCACATTTCCAAGGAGACAATTTTGATTTGATTATAAAATGAGGAAGGACGCTGTTTAGTAGGGGTTCAGGACTCAGTGGCATAATATCTTAGGTATAAAAACCTGAGAAATAATACTTGGGAAAATGCATTTTAAATGAAAAATTTCTTTGATGCATAAAAATCATTGAAAACTATTATCTAACTAAAACATCATAATTATGCTAATACTTTTAAAGTTGTGGTCAGTGCTTACTTTATTGGAATGCTCCGACTTAAACACAACTTTATGTGGAATTGCTATGGGATATAAATTATGTTTAGTAACTTAATATGTTCTTGAGTTGTTGCCTATATTATGCATGTAATCACAGGGAAATGGAGTTAATTTGTATTCTAAAAGTCCACTAGTTGGAATATTGGCTTTTTTATTTCCTAAAAATGCTGATTTAGTTTGTACTATCAAAGTCACATTCTACTTTACTCATTAGTGATGAAAACTTCAACAAAATATGTGCATCAATTTATATAAACAGTTACCTTTACTCATTCCACTTCAATAAGTCAGTCTGTAATTTTATATACTTTGACCTCAATACATTTTTTCTGTGTCAGCATTGGATCTGCCCACCCAAAGGTAGAGAGCTGTGATTTTGTTTTCCAAGCACACATCTGGGAAGTACTTTGAAACAGTGTCTCATTCCTGAACAACTCGTAGTCTGTTAGAATTAGAATTTCATGATACATTATGCTGCGTTTAGAACTGTGTGAAAATCTAAATATAAGCAATTGTCATCTTTTTCTCAGCATCAAATCACTTATGGGACTAAATGTATTTGAAGGTATTTTTCTTTGTAAATTTAGACCTGTGATATCTGTGATACATAAACAGTTGGCAAGGAACTCCCTCTTGTGGTCAAACATTCTTAATTAGAAAAAGAGATTTGTCCCCAACTGATGGTCTGGATTATTAAAGCATGGGTCACTTGTAACCATTAAGATTAACAATACTGATACAAGTGGTTTACTGAAGCAATTCATTGCAAATTAGAGCTGACTTCTGGAACATATGCTTTTAATTTTTCCCAAACCAGAGTTTCACGCTGCTGTTCCAGATAAATCCACTTTGGGTTACAATTTCCAAGGTTTCCCATTACTTTAAAAGATCATGACATTGAAACACACACACACACACACACACACACACACACACACACACACACACACCAAACAAAAGAGTACATATAGTACAGTATCTTTACATCTGAGCACTATAACAAGTTTGTATCTTTGTTTGAAATTTTGTACTTTGTTTTAATAATAATTTCTGAAATTGTACAATTACTAAATATTTATATAAACAGAGTAGAACCTGTTTCCGTATGTTGTTAACCCGTGATCTCCCAAAGTACATATAACAACTGAGCCTATTGTCAGCGGCTCTATCAGCCTAATGTCTAGTCAGAATTTTCTCAAACGCTTATTAATAAGACAAATTACTAGATGCACAATGTACCTAATAGATTATGGTATTTTTCCTAATCATTTGACTTCAACAGTACCTCCAACTACTTCACAAGATTGGTTATAGCTAGATATCCCCTCTAATTCTGAGTGTGAAATACACTTTTATGAGAGCAAATCAAAATCTGTTGCTAATCTGTTTCTCAGTGTTTAGATGATATCCAGGCAGCACAAGAAAGAATGGGAAGGTCTCAGACCAGGTTATTACTGCCAGGGAAAATATGACCAGTACGGTATGAGTCCACTTTTGATGATGACTTTCAACAAGAGAATAAAATGTCTCCAGATCAGAGTATGAGAAGGGAAACCACAGGGGAAAGACAGAGGGAGGGTGAAAGGTATGGAAAGTAAGAAAATTCATGTAACTCATACAAGTTGTACAAGAAATCCCTACATATGCCAAGTTCTGTTCTGTACATGTACTGGTTTCAACATGCTTCGCTACTTAAAATGAAACAGTCATCTACTAATCAATGAGCTTATGAATTTCTTACATAAGTTAAAGGACAATGTGCATAAGAGAATCAGGCTTTCTTTAATTTTTGTTCATATTTGGTGTCTGCACTTATAATTGAGTTATATTCACCATGGTATATTTCCCATATCAATAATTACCCATATTAATTATTCCCATAATATTATAAAGTTAGCAAAATAAGCACTTCACTAGAGGAAACTTCAAGATAGTCATGGTATGGAGTTTTAATAGTTAATTATAATTTAATTTTCTTTTTATTGAAAGTTTTAAATTTGCATGAGAACTAAGGAAAAATAAAAGGTTAACAATCAAAATAAAAGTGAACCACAAAAACCAGTCAATATGCAAAGTTGTATAAATCATAATGCCACCTTATAGTATCACTTTTGATCAGAAGAAGAAATGCATCTGGAAATAAACTTGTATGGCAGGGCTAGGTTTAAAGTTGTGCCTTGCAAACTTTTTGTTTTTTAAAAAAATTTATCTTTAATTGTTTTTTTACATTTCAGTCATTATCCCCTTCCCAGTCTACCTGTAGACAGTTCCTCATCACATTTCTCCTCTCCACTGTCTCCAAAAGGATGTCCCTAACCCCCACATTGCACACACCCTACCCGGCCTCCCCACTCCCTGGGGCCTCAAGTTTCTCAAGGATTAGGTATATCTTCCCTCACTGAGGCCAGACCAGGCAGTCCTCTGCTGTATATGTGTTAGGGGCCTTTTATCAGCTAGTTTTTGCTTCCTGGTTGGTGGCTCAGTATCTGAGAGATCTTAGGGATCTGGGCTAGTTGAGACTGCTGGTCTTCCTGTGGGGGTCACCTTTCTCTTCAACTTCTTCAGCCACAGGGTCTCTGACTTCAGTCCAATGGTTCCATTTTAAGTATCTGCATCTGTCTCAGTCAGCTGCTTCTTGGGCCACACTCAGAGGACAGCCATGGTAGGCTCCTCTGTGGAAGCACATAATGACATCAGTAGTAGTGTCAGACCTTGGAGACTACCTTTGAGATGGATTCCAATTTAGGCAGATCACTGGACCTCCTTTTCTTCTTATCCAGTTTTTCCCCTGCAGTTGTTTATACAGGAACAATTCTAGGTCAAAATTTTTGACTGTGGGATGGCAACCCCATCCCTCCACTTAATGCCCTGTCTTTCTAATAGTGGTGGACTCTACAAATTCCCTCTCCCTACAGTTGGATATTTTATCTAAGGACCCTCCCTTTGAGCCACGAGCTTCTCTCAACTACAATGTCTCTGTTAGATTCGAGAGGGTACCCCCACCTCTAATCCTGAGGTTATATATTACCAATTCATTCTGCTGGCCCTCAGGGCTTCTCTTCTGCCCCCCCTCAATACCTGATCATGTTGTTTCCCCTCCTCCATTCTCTCATAATCAAGGCCTGTGTTTGTACAAATATTACTGTCAAAGGACTGACAACTATTACACAGTCATTGACTGCTCTAATGTTCATGGATAGGCTTTGTTTGTGTACTTCTTATCATATGTATACATTATATCATATTTATTAAAATCATTGCCCTTGGAGACATCCACTGTCTTTGTAAGTTTTTCAATATTAAGACAAAAGAATATTCACATAATTGTGCATTTATTCACATGACTAATAATTTTTTTATATTTTTTAAATTAGATACTTTATTTACATTTTAAATGTTATCTGTTTTCCTGTTTTCCAGTCTGAAAATCTACTATCCCATTACCCCTCCCCCTGCTCACCAACCTACTCACTGCTGCTTCCTGGCCCTGGCATTCCCCTATACTGGGGCATAGACCTTTCACAGGACCAAGATCATCTCCCCTCATTGATGATCGACTAGGCCATTCTCTGCTTCATATGCTGCTAGAGCAATGAGTCCCACCATTTTGTTTTCTTTGGTTGATGGTTTAGTCCCAAAGAGCTCTAGTAGTGCTGGTTAGTTTGTATTTTTGTTTCTCCTATGGAGCTGCAAACCCCTTTAGCTCCTTGGATACTTTCTCTAGTTCCTTTATTGGGGATCCTGTGCTCCATACAATGGAAGGCTCTGAGCATCCACTTCTGTATTTGTCAGGCAATGGCAGAGCATCTCAGGAGACAGATCTATCAGACTCCTGTCAGCAAGCCCTTGTTGGGATCCACAATAGTGTTTGAATTTAATGATTGTATATGGGATGGATCCCCAGGTGGGGCAGTCTCTGGATGGTCATTCCATTTGTCTGCTACACACTTTGTCTCTGTAACTCCTTCCATGGGTATTTTGTTCCCTCTTCTAAGAAGAATTGATATATCCATACTTGGGTCTTCCTTCTTTTTGAGTTTCATGTGTTTTCTGAATTGTATCTTAGGTATTCCAACCTTCTAGGTTAATATCCGCTTATCAGTTGTTCTTTTGTGATTGGGTATTTCTCACCCAAGATGATATCCTCCAGATCCATCTATTTACCTAATAATTTCATAAATTGTTTATAATAAGTGTGTAGTACTCTACTGTGTAAATGTACCACATTTTCTGTATCCATTCCCTTGTTGAGGGACATCTGGGTTCTTTCCAGCTTCTGGCTATTATAAATAAGGCTGTTATGAACATAGTGGAGCATGTATCCTTATTACAAGTTGGAACATCTTCTGGACATATGCCCAGGAGTGGTATTGTTGAGTCCTCAGGTAGTACTATATCCAGTTTTCTGAGGAACCACCAAAATGATTTCCAGAGTAGTTGTATCAGCTTGCAATCCCACCAGCAGTGGAGGAGTATTCCTCTTCCTCCATATCCTCACCAGTGTCTGTAGTCACCTGAGTTTTTATCTTAGTCATTCTGAACGGTATAAGGTGAAATATTAGGGTTGTTTTGATTTGCATTTCCCTGATGACTAAGGTTTTTGACTTTTTTTTTTTTTTTTTTTTTTTTTTTTTTTTTTTTTTTTTTTTTTAGGTGCTTCTCAGGCAATCGGTATTCCTCCATTGTGAATTCTTTGTTTAGCTCTGTATCCCGTTCTGTAACAGGGTTATTTGGTTCTCTGGAGTCACAATTCTTGAGTTCCTTGTGTATATTGGACATAGCCCTCTATCAGATATAGGATTGGTTCAAGATCTTTTTCCCAATCTGTTGATTTACATTTGTTTTATTGACAGTGTCCTGTGCATTACAGAAGCTTTGCAATTTTATGAGGTCCCATTTGTAGATTCTTGATCTTACAGCACAAGCCATTGGTGTTCTGTTTAGGAATTTTTCCCCTGTACCCATATCTTCATGACTCTTCCCCATTTTCTCCTCTTATAAGTTTCAATGTCTCTGGTTTTATGTGCATGTCCCTGATAAACTTGGACTTGTCCTTTGTACAGGGAGATAAGAATGGATTGATTCCCATTCTTCTACATTCTAACCACAAGTTGAGCCATCACCATTTGTTGAAAATGCTTTCTTTTTTCCACTGGATGGTTTTATCCTTTCCAAAGATCAAGTGTCCATTGGTGTGTGGGTTCATTTCTGGATCTTCATGTTTGTCACTATACTAGTAGGTCAGGCATGGTGATTCCACCAGAGGTTCTTTTATTGTTGAGGATAGTTTTTTTGCTATTCTTGTTTTTTGTTGTTGTTGTTATTCCAAATGAATTTGCAAATTCCCCTTTCTAACTCTGTGAAGAATTGAGTTGGAATTTTGATGGGAATTGCATTGAATCTGTAGATTGCTTTAGGCAAGATCACCATTTTTACTATATTAATCCTGCCAGTCCATGAGCATGGGAGATCTTTCCATCTTTTGAGACCTTCTTCTATTTTCTTTTTTTCAGAGACTTGATGTCTTATCATACAGATCTTTCACTTGCTTAGTTAGGGTCACACCAAAGTATTTTATATTTGTGACTATTGTGAAGGGTATTGTTTCCCTAATTTCTTTCTCAGCCTGTTTATCCTTTGTGTAGAGAAAGGCCACTAATTTGTTTGAGTTAATTTTATATCCAGCTACTTTGCTGAAGTTAATTATGAGGTTTAGGAGTTCTCTGGTGGAATTTCTGGGGTCACTTACGTATACTATCATATCATCTGCAATTAGTGATATTTTGGTTTCTTCCTTTCCAATTTGTATCCCTTTGATGTCCTTTTGTTATGGAATTGCTCTGGCTAGGACTTGAAGTATTATATTGAATAGGTAGTGTCTGCCCTTGTCACTGAGGTGGGTTTCATGTATGCAGCAATATGTTGGCTCCTGTTTATGGAACTACTACTCTGTTAGTCTATGTCTTTTTGTTGGGGAATTGAGTCCATTGATATTAAGAGATAGTAAGGAAAAGTAACTGTTGCTTCCTCTTATATTGTTGTTAGAGTTGGGATTCTGTTCATGTTGCTTTCTTCTTTCAGGTTTGTGGAAAGATTATTTTCATGCTTTTCCCTCCTTATGTTTGAGTTTTCCCTTTATTATCCTTTGGAGGGCTGGATATTTGGAAAGATAGTGTGTTAATTTGGTTTTGTCATGGAACACTTTGGTTTCTCCATCTATGGTAATTGAGAAATTTGCTTGGTATAGCAGCCTGGGCTAGCATTTGTGTTCTCTTAGGGTCTGTATGACATCTGTCTAGAATCTTCTGGCTTTCATCATCTCTAGTGAGAAATCTGGTGTAATTCTGATAGGTCTGCCTTTATATGTTACTTGACCTTTTTCCCTTACTGCTTTAAATATACTTTCTTTATTTTGTGCTTTTGGTGTTTTGATTATCATGGTATGGGAGGGATTTCTTTTCTGCTCCAATCTATTGGGAGTTCTGTGTAGACTTCTAGTATGTGTATGGGCATCTCTTTCTTTAGAATAGGGAAGGTTATTTTCCGTAATTTTGTTGAAGATATTTACTAGCCCTTTGAGTTGGGAATCTTCACTCTCTTTTATACCTATTATCCTCAAGTTTGGTCTTCTCATTGTGTCCTGGATTTCCTGGATGTTTTAGGTTATGAGCTTTTTGCTTTTTGCATTTTCTTTGACAGTCATGTCAATGGTATTTTCTACACCTGAGATTTCTCTTCTGTCACTTGTATTCTATTGGTGATGCTTGCATCTCTAACTCCTGATCTCTTTCCTAGGTTTGCTACTTCCACGATTTTCTCCCTTTGTGATTTCCTCATTGGTTCTATTTCCATTTTTAGATCCTAAATGGTTTTATTAATTTTCTTCACCTGTTTGGTTGTGTTTCCCTATAATTTTTAAAGGGGTTTTTGTTTTTCTTCTTTAAGTTCTTCTACCTGTTTACCAGTATTCTCCTCTATTTCTTTAATTGAGTTTTTTATGTACTTTTTAATGTCTTCCATCATCATGAAGAGATGCAATTTTATATCAGAATCTTGTTTTTCTGGTGTGTTGCAGTATCCAGGGCTTGCTGTGGTGTGATAACTGGGTTCTGATGTTGCCAGGTAGCCTTGGTTTCTGTTGCTTATGTTTTTGCACTTTCCTCTCACCATCTGGTTATCTCTGATGTTAGTTGGTCTTGCTGTCTCTGACAGTAGCTTGTCCCTCCTGTGAGCCTGTGAGCCTGTGTGCCTGCAAGCCTGTGAGACTGGAACTTTAGTGGCGACAGCACTCCTGGGAGACCAGCTCTGTCTGGGCAGAATTTGGATACTGAGAGCTATGGCACAGGGTTAGCTTCAGGGAGCATGTGGAAACTACAAGGATCTGATCCTGTCCCTCGCTGCTCTGTGGTTCCTGTGCCCTGTGTGCTCAAGGCAGGTCTTTCTTGGGAAAGGTATTGCAGCAGTAATGGTGGTTTTACCTGTGATCTTAGGTGTGTAAGCACTTCTGGGAGACCAGCTCTCTTTGGGCAGAATTTGGGTATGGAGAGCACTGGCACAAGGCTAGCTCTGGGGCTCAGAGGGAAACCAGAAGGATCCTGTCCCCAGCTGCTCCCTGGTTCTTGTGCCCTATGGGCTCCTAGAGAGTTCCTCTTGGGCTACGTATTGGAGCAGTAGTGGTGGTCTCACCTGTGAACTTTGGTGTGACAGCAGTCTTGGGAGACCAGCTCTCTCCAGACAGGATTTGGGTATGGAGAGCTCAGTGTTCTTTTTTTATCTTAGTTCTGTCATAATGATATATGTATTTTGATATTGTAAGTAAAACTTTGGTATTCATTTCCATTATGTTAGTTATGGATTAATTAATGATTTATGTTCCCAAAATAAAAAAATAACACTTTATATCATGAGGGAATTTTATTTTGAAAACTCAAATTTAGAGTCTGTGAAAATAATTAGAATTAATGATTAATAAATTTATAATGAAATTCATGGCCACCTGCTTTTTTTTTCTTTTTTTTTCTTTTTCTTTTTAGTAGTATTATTCTTTAATCATTTTCCACAGTCCAATCGGCATCCCCCTGCCAGTCTGCCCTCTGATGGCTCCTCATTCCACTCAACCTCCCGCATCTCCAAGAGGACATCCCTACCCCGTAGCCTGACCCCATCAGACATCCCTACTCCCTGAGGCCTCAAGTCTCTCAAGGGTTAGGTGCATCTTTTAGACAGGAAGAACTTTGGGTCAGAACTCTTGGCTGCAGCATGGCAACCATGTCCCTCCACTTGATGACCTATACTTCTAATGGAGATAGACTGCACAATTTCCCTCTCTCTACTGTAGGGCTATTTCATCTAAGGCCCTTCCCTTCGAGTCTGGATAGTCTCTCACCTCTCAGGTCTTGGTACTTTCTAGAGGGTGCTCCCCCACCTCCTACCTCCTGAGGTTACCCATGCCCATTCTTTCTGCTGGTCTCCAGGATTCACTGCTGTTCCCCTCAATGCCTTATCATGTTTCCCCTTTCCCCTCCCTATACCTTTGCCCACCCATGCTCCTCCTTCCATCTGACCCCTGTGACTGCTTTCTTCTCCCTCTCAAGCAGGACTGAGCCATCTTCACTTGGGCCCTTTAGCTTGCTAAACTTCTTGAGTTCTGCTGATTGTATCCTGGGTATTCTGTGCATGTTTTGGCTAATATCCACTTATTGGTGAGTGCACACCTTGCATGTCCTTTGGAGCTGAGTTTCCTCAACCAGGATATTTTTTTCTAGTTCCATCCATTTGCCTAGAAAATTCAGCATAGCCTCATTCTTAATAGCAGAATAATGTTGCATTGTGTAAATGAACCACATTTTCTCTATCCATCCTTACATTGCAAAACATAGTTGTTTCCAGCTTTTGGCTACCACAAATAAGGTCACTATGAATATAGTGGAACTTGTGCCCCTGTGGCATGGTGGGGCATCTCTTTGGTATATTCCCAAGAGTGGTATAGCTGGGTCTTCAGGTAGATGCATTTCCAATTTTCAGATGAATCTCCAGATTGATTTCCAGAGTGGTTGTCCCATTCTGCAATCACACCAGCAATGGAGGAGTATTCTACTTCCTTCACATCCTCACCAATCTGAGCTGTCATGTGAGTTTTTGATCTTAGCCATTTTGATTTGTGTAAAGTGGAATCTCAGGGTTGTTTCATTTCTTTCATTTCCCATTTCCCTAATTACAAAGAACTTAACATTTTGTTTAGTGCTATTCAGTCATTCGAGACTCCTCAGTTGTAAATTCTCTATTTAGTTCTATACCCCATTTTTTTGATCGAGTCGTTTGGTTTTTTTGGAGTTTAGTTTGTTGAGTTATTGATATATTTTGGATATTAGTTGCTGATTTTTTTATATTGACTATTCTTTGTCATACAGAAGGTTTTTAGTTTCATGATGTCCCATTTATCAATTCTTTTTTAAATTAGTTAATGAATTTATTTTTAAAATTTATTTACATTTCAAGTGTTATCTCCTTACCTGGTTTCCCCCTCCAGGAAACCTGCTATCCAATCATCCCCACCCTCTGCTTCTATGAATGCCTGAGCTGAAAGAGACTTAAAAACTCTGGTCTAACAACTACAACGGGCCCAGATCCCAGGGCCCTACACAGTCTATTCAAGTTGAGAACAGCTCATGTCCAGAGCCAGCTCACTGATTCCAGACACCCCAACTCTGGACCAAAGCTCCAGCAGAGATCCAGAGATCTGAAGCACAGCAGGAAATGTTATGGGCCTTGCCTTCACAGCCATCTGAGCCAGGCTACATATACTGGATCTGAGGAAAGTCAAGTGAATGTATGAATGAATATGACCCCATTTTACCTTCTATTTGTTTTATTGTTGTTTATGAATAAATAATAGTATATCCTGATTTTCAGGGTCACTGGTACTTTCTTTTTCTCACTCTCAGCTCCATCTCTAAATCTGACTCCTGACAGTTTCTCTGGCTTTTAGTGTCTGTGTTGAGAAGTCTGGTGTAATTTGGATGTAATTCTTTGTGTGTTACTTGGTTCTTTTCCCTTGCAGCTTTTAATTTTCTTTCTTTGGTCTGTGCATTTAGTGTTTTGATTTTTATGTGACAAGAGGGTTTTCATTTCTTTTCCCATTTATTTGGTGCTCTATAGGCTTCTTGTACATTTATGACCATCTCTTTCTGTTGGGGACTTTTTTCTTCTATGATTTTGTTGATGATATTTTGGGTCCTTTGAGCTGGGAATCCTTGATCTCCTCTATTCCTATTATTAGGTTTGGTCTTTTCCTGGATTTTTTGGGGTTAGGAGTTTTATATGTTTAGACTATTCTTTGGCAGTTGTGGTAATATCTTCTAAGATATCTTCTACACCTGAGATTCTCTCTTCTAGCTCTTGTATTCTGTTAATGATGTTTACATCTGTAATTCCTGACTTCTTTTCTAGGTTTCCTACTTCAATGCTTGCTCCCATTTGTGTTTTATTTATTGTTTCTACTTGCACTTTTAGGTCTTGGACCACTTTGTTCAATTCCTTCTCCTGTTTGGTTGTGTTTTCCTGTATTTTTTTTTAAGGGAATCTTTTGCTTCCTCTTTATGGGCTTCTACCTGTTTACCTGTGTTTTCCTGTATTTCTTTCAGTGTGTTAATTCCTCATTAAAAGACTCCATTATCTTCATGAAAAAGAATTTTAGGTCAGCCTCCTCATTTTTAGGTGTATTCATATATCCTGGGCTTGCTGTGGTGGGTTGACTTGGTTTGAATGATGCCAGAGTATATTTTTTCTGTTGCTTTTTGTCCATCTCTTGTCTCTGCCCATCTTGTCAGCTCTGGTGTTAGCTGGCCTGTGTGTCTCTTTCTGGAGCACGCCCATTGTTTTCCTAGCTTGCTGCAGGTTTCATGGGAGGTCTGTGGCCCTGGCTGTTGCAGACCTCTTGTGAGGTCTTCAGACTGTGGGATCTCCAGAGTGTGCAAACATGCTGCTAATCTATTCCCCCTGTGTGCAACAGATCTCCTGGGAGGCCATCAGACTGTTGGATCTTCAGAGGAACAGTCAAGCTGTCACCCTTCATGTAGCTGTTCTCCTGAGAGGCCTTCAGACTATGGGGTCTGTTGCCCTTTGTGCAGCAGAACTCCTGTGAGGCCTTCACTCTGTGGGGTCTTTAGAGGAGCAGAGAAGCTGATGATCTGCCCCAGAGGAAGGTGCAGGCTGGAAGGGGCCACCTGTTTTTCTATTCTGTATAAATGTAATGCTTAAAGACATTGATACTTTGCAATATTTTCAAAATACTGCATCATTTGCACATTTTAGTAGACATCTAAAGTATTTTGGCTTCTTTTACAGGTAATTATTAAGTCCAATTAGAAAATATTTTGGTTACCTCAAAATCTTATGGTTCAATATGTTGTCCTTAGGATTATTGAGCCATGATGTTTGCTGATGAGGTTCACAGACATCTTAAACTGTTAGTTTCTTTCCTCCTTTCAGAACCATGCATTTTGCCTTCTGATATCTTGAAAGCTAGTCTCAAGGGGAAGGCTTTCAAGTGATTTCCTACTTATTGGAGTCTGGACCCTATTTTCAAAGTGCATGAGATTGTAAGTAATAGGGATTTACTTTTCACCTGTGGGGCAAAAAAGAATAATCAGTTTAGGAGTTCTTAAATATTCCTGATTAACAATTCAAAACAATCCTTGTAAGTCCTGATGTTTTCAGTTTTGTTAGGTGTCCTTTGGCTCTCAGGAGAAGTAATTTCATCCCACGTGTGAAAATTAAATTTAAACTATATATGTATGTTTAGACTCAGAATTACGTGGGTTACAGTTTTCTTAAATAATAATTAATAATATGATTACTTATGACTTCTTCACCAATCAAGAGCTCCCAAATTGGTTATCCAATACCAAATTGTCAGTCCTGAAAACATACCTACACCATTCAGCATTTACATTATGTATATAAATATATTCATATACATGGAGTAATATCTATTAACTAAAAGGAGATCGTGAATTTGAAATCAGATCAACTAGAAATATATGGAAAGTCTTGGTGAAAGTAAAAAGAAAGGAGAAATGTAATTATATCATAATTGTACTGACTAGTTTTGTGCCAACGTGACACAACTGGAGTTATCACAGAGAAAGGAGCTTCAGTTGAGGAAATGCCTCCATGAGATCCAGCTGTAAGGCATTTTCTCAATTAGTGATCAAGGTGGGAGGTCCCCTTGTCGGTGGGACCATCTCTGGGCTGGTAGTCTTGGGTTCTATAAGAGAGCAGGCTGAGCAAGCCAGGGGAAGCAAGCTAGTAAAGAACATTCCTTCATGGCCTCTGCATCAGCTCCTGCTTCCTGACCTGCTTGAGTTCCAGTCCTGACTTCCTTTGGTGATGAACAGCAGTATGGAAGTGTAAGCTGAATAAACCCTTTCCTCCCCAACTGCTTCTTGGTCATTATGTTTGTGCAGGAATAGAAACCCTGACTAAGACAATAATCTTAAGAAACTTTAGGACAGGTAATTGTTAGTTTGCAATAGATTTTTCTTTCAATAAATTTCTCAATAGGTAATTTATTTTTTGAAAACCGAGCATACAGTAACATATAACTAAACAAACTGTGCAAATTGTGTTTTGCTTGTCTACTTTTCTATCTGTTATAATCATTCAATATAAAACTCAACTTCTTGCCAAAGGGAAAAGAAACATCTATACTGACTATGCTATTGATTATAAAATAGTTTCTTTAGAGTGTTTTAAGACTTTAAAATTAAGTATTAGACTCAGTAAAATGCTGAGTTATAAATGTTATCAATCAATAGATACAACATTGTTTTATTTGTTATTTGAAAATAGAAAAAAAAACCCTTCTGATAGTTAATCTACAACATTTCATTGACAACTTACAAGCCAGAGAAGGTGAAATGACAATCCATCATGTGAATTATATTCAGTCATGGAGCCATTATCTATTAAGCCTAAATATATTTTCAGACTATATTGCAGATTTACTACTGGAAAGGATATGATATTAGTATGGTTGGCTATTTATAATTTCTCATGATCACAGAGGGAAATATGCTAACCTCTAATCAATGAATTCCTAAACAAAATTGGTTATCTAACATTGTCCAGGTATATATAAATAATTATATTAATTTTTCATCTGTCTGACCATTTCCATATGAAAATGCTGCTAATACATGATTGCTACCCTGTTTCTAGGAGCATTCCCAGTCCTTTAAATATTTGATTGCTATGGGTCAAGATTCAGATCAAGATGGTTGCAGTGCAGTTCCTTATGCTTCTTTGACCTATTTCAAGTATGTCACACAGTTGTGAAGGTAGAGATGTTCTCATACTCTTTAC
Organism: Mus musculus; assembly: GCF_000001635.26. Taxonomy (NCBI): domain Eukaryota; kingdom Metazoa; phylum Chordata; class Mammalia; order Rodentia; family Muridae; genus Mus; species Mus musculus. Next base: position 79,857,718 of record NC_000079.6, read on the forward strand.
TTATCTTATACTATCCTTTTCATTGAAGTTAGGTGTCTTACTTCCATGTAACTATATATTTTATTACAGAATTGTTTAATAACATAAATAAAATATTTCATGTTTTAAGGTTTTGAAATATTGCACAAAATGTGATTGGCTTTTAAAGTGATAATAATTTAAGGTAAGTAAAGGAAAACAAGGTCAGTGAGACAACATATTTTTAGAGGAAACTGGCTGTTCTTGGAGCAAATCAATTTCTTTCTTCATTCTAAGGAGACATTTTGTTGCTTCTGTAAAATCTTCCTTCATTTTGATGTATTTCTCTGGGAAGAAATGTTCCCTTTGGTACCTGAAATGAGAACAAAATCCTATTGTGATTTTTGGGTAGAACCCATGACTCTATTGAGTGTATTACAATGAGTTGAAGTGGCCCCTCCATTGTAAGTGAATATGAGCAATTCATACAGAGGTATTTATTTTTAAGCAAGAATGAAGTCAAGTGTTATTGTGCCACACCAGGGACCCAGCATACTCTGATAGAGGAGACACTGTCCTGAGGAGGCAAATTCTTAAACAGTTTTTTCCTCACATTTGCTGTGTATTTTGAACTCGGTATTCACTTCACAATAATTCAAATTCAGAGGTATCCAAAGGAAAGTATTTACAAGCAAATATTTCACACTAAATGGAGAGAAACAAGTGCTTACAATACAAATTTAATTTAGACAAAACCAAACAGGAGTATATATTTTCAAGGCAATAGTGTATTACAAAAACAGAAAGATCATTAAACTTGATTCATGTATCCATATCAATGAAATCAGTTTGTCCTTCAAGGAAGACTATGTGTGAAGGAACTATTTTTTTTAAGGTCTCTAACTTCTGACACAGATTTTAAATACATTTGATGAAATTGAGCATAAGTCCATGTAGTATACTAAAATAATAGCATCTATGATTTAAACTGAAATTATGCCAATTTACAATTATGACTATCTCTTATAACAATTGTGTGAGTGGAAATAAGTTTAATTTAATGCATAGAAAATAACACCAATATAGTATGTTAAGCAGATATTTCAAAATTCTAGAATCCTGAAATAAATAAATAAATAAATAAATAAATAAATAAATGCTATGGCCTTTCCACCTGGTCCTTTCTGCTGGGGTAGACTTTTAGATGGCATGCTTCTGTTCAGACACCATATCCTGATCCATCCTAGAGGACCCACTGCACTAAGAACAGTTAGTAAGAATCTCTCCTCCAGAGACCCACAGCTGCCTCTGGGCGTCTGGTGGACTGGGGATCCATCACCCACCAAAACTTCTGCCCTCCCAAATACGTCTATCCTTCTGTCTCTTCCACTCTTTCTACCCTGTTCTTTCTGCTGGGGCAGACTCATAGCTGGTCTGCTAAAGTGAAGTCACCATATGCTGATCCATTCTAGAGGACCCTTTGCCCTCAGAGCAGTTGGTAATACCCCCCCCCCCCCACACACACACCAGTTCTAGAGCTGTTACTGGGAGCCTGGTGGACTCCGGACCCATCACACACCAAAACCCCTGCCTTCCCAAATATCACTCCCCTTTCATCCTATCTACCCCTTCTGCTGAGTCCTTTCTGCTGGGACAGATTCCTCATTGGTCTGCTCCCATGAAGACTCCATATCCTGACCCATCCTAGAGGACCTGAAGCACTCAGAGCAGTTGAGGACCTGCTGCACTCAGAGCAGTTAAGGATCATCTGCATTCAGAGAAGTTGAAAATCAGCTGTATTCAGAGGAGTTGGACTCCTCCACTGAAGGCCTAACAGTCTGAAGGTCTCCCAGGAGATCTACTGCAGCCAGGGCAAGAGATAAGTAGCTTCTCTGCTCCTGTGAAGAGCCACCATTTGGAAGACCCCTCAGGTGGTCTGCTACATCCAGGTCTACAGGCCTATTGGGAGACCTGAAGCAACCAGGGACAAAAGAAGCAGACTCCAGACAGTCATCCAGACCAACAAAGACCAGGGACATCCAGATGGCAAAAGGCAAGTACAAGACCATAAGCAACAAATGCCAAAATACATGGGCATCATTAGAACCCAGTTCTCCCACCACAGCAAGCCCTGAATACACCAACACACTTGAATCAAGAATCTGTCCTACAATCCTATCTCATGAAGATAATAGAATCTTTTAAGGAGGATATCAATAACTCACTGAAAAAAAATACAGGAAAACACAGGTAAAAAGGTAAAGGAATTGAATAAAGTAATCCAAGACCTAAACGTGGAAATAGAAACAATACAGAAAACACAAATGGAGGGAAACCTGGAAATGAAAGACCTAGGAAAGAGGTCAGGAATTACAGATGTAGGTATCACCAACGGAATACACAAGATAGAAGAAAGAATCTCAGGTGTAGAAGACACCATAGAAGAAGTTGACACAACTGTCTAAGAAAATTCAAAACATAAAAAAACCCTCCTACTCAAAAGCATCCAGAAAATTCAGTACACAATGAAAAGACCGAATCAATAATAATCAGAATAGGGGAGAATGAAGATTCCCATCTCAAAGTACCTGAAAATGACTTCAGCAAAATCATAGAAGAAAACTTCCCCAACCTAAAGAAAAAGATGTCCATAAAGCTACAAAAAGCCTATAGAACACCACATAAATGGAACAAGAAAAGAAAATCCTCTTGTCACATTATTATAAAAACATGAATGTACAGAACAAAGAAATAATATTAAAAGCTGTAAGGGAAAACAGCTAAGTAACATAAAAGGTAGACCTATCAGAATTACACCAGACTTCTCAACAGAGACTATGAAATCCAGAAGAGCTTGGTCAGAGGTCATGCTGCCTCTAAGAGAACACAAACACCAGCCCAGGTTACTATATCCAGCAAAACTCTCAATCAACATAAGTGGAGAAAACAGAATATTCCAGGATAAAACCACGTTCAAACAGTATTTATCTACACACCCAGCCTTACAGAGAGGAACTTGGAAGGAAAACTCCAACACAAAGAAGATACCTGCACCAAAGAAAGGACAAGATATTAAGCATCTCACAACAAAGCCAAAGGGAGAGAGCCACAAGCACATAAAACCACCTAATATTTCAAAAAACAAACATTTCAGGAACCAACAGTCATCTCTCTTTAATATCTCTCAATATTAATGGACTATCCCACGTGGGGATCCATTCCATAAACAACCACCAAACCCAGACACTATTGCGGGTGCCAACAAGAGCTTGCTGACAGGCAACTGATAAAGCTGTCTCCTGAGAGTCTCTGCCAGTGCCTGACAAATACAGAAGTTGATGCTCACATCCATCCACTAGACAGAGCACAGGCTCCCCAATGAAGGAGCTAGAGAAAGTACCCAAGGAGCTGAAGGCATTTGCAACTCCATAGGAGGAATATAAATATGAACTAACTCTTACCCCCAGAGCTCCCTAGGACTAAACCACCAATAAAAGAAAACACATGGCGGGACTCTAGCTGCATATGTAGCAGAAGGTGGTCTAGTTGGTCATCAATGGGAGGAAAGGCCCTTGGTCCTGTGAAAGTTCTAGGAGAATGCCAGGCCCAGGAAGTGGGAGTGGATGTTTTGGAAAGGAGGGAGAGGGGGAATGGGATAAGAGTTTTTAGGAGAAGAAACCAGGATAGGGAATAGCATTTGAAATGTAAATAAAGAAAATATCTAATAAGAAAGAAAGAAAGAAAGAAAGAAAGAAAGAAAGAAAGAAAGAAAGGAAGAAAGAAAGCAAGCCAGCCAGAGGAGCCTAGTCAGATTTCATTCACACTATAAGAGAACACAAATGCCAGCCGGGCTGCTATACTCAGCAAAAGCCTCAGTCAACACAGATGGAGAAACCAAAATATTACAGGACAAAACCAAATTCAAACAGTATCTGTCTACCAGTTAAGCCCTAGAAGGAAAATTCCAACACAAGAAAGGTAACTGCACCAAAAAAAGGGCAAGATATTAAGGATGTCACAACAAAGCCAAATGGAGAAAGTCACAAGCAAATAAAGCCATCTACAAAAACAAATATATCAGAAATTAACAGTCATCTCTTCTTTGATATCTACCAATATTAATGGAATTAACACACCTATAAAATGACATAAGCTAACAGACTAGATGTGCAAACAAGATCAAGCATTTTACTGCATACAAGAAACATATGTCAATAACAAAGACAGCTACTATTTCAGAAGAAAAAGATGGAAAAAGATCTTCCAAGCAAATGATCCCAGGAAAAAGCAGGAGTTGCCATCCTAATATCCAATAAAAAAGACTTTCAACCAAAACTTATCAAGCATGATAAGGAAGGACACCTCATATTCATCAAGGGGAAAATACACCAAGAGAAAGTCTGAATTTTGAACATCTATGCCTGAAATGCAATAACACCCATATCGAAATTTTACTAAGGCTCAAAACATACATGATCCACACAATGATTGTGGGAGATTTCAACACCCCACTCTCACAAATGGACAGGCCATTGAAACAGAAAATAAACAGACATTGTGAAACTAAGAGAGGTTATGAACCAAACTGATTTAACAGATAACTATAGAAAATTTCACCCTAAAACAAAATAATATACCTTTTGCTCAGCACCTCATAGTACCTTCTACAAAATCGATCATATAATTGGTCACAAAAGAACCCTCAACAAATTCAAGAAAATTGAAACAATTCCATGCATCCTATCAGATCACCATGGCCTAAGGCTGGTCTTCAATAACAGCAAAAACTACAGGAAGTCCACATACTCATGTAAACTGAACAACTTTTTACTCAATGATAACTTGGTCAGGGAAGAAACAAAGGAAGAAATTACAAAGTTTTTAGAATTTAAAGAAAATGTTGACACATCATACCCAAACTTGTGGGACACAATGAAAACAGTGCTAAAGGAAAGTTCATAGCACTAAGTGCCCTGATAAAGAAACTGGAGAGATCTTACACTAACAAATTAACAGCACACCTGTGAACTCTACAATAAAAAGAAGCAAACTCATACAAGAGGAGTAGAAAGCATGAAATAATCAAATTCAGGGTGGAAATCAACCAAATAGAAACAAAGGAAACAATATGAAGAATCAACAAACTCAAAAGCTGGTATTAGAGAAAATCAACAAGATAGATAAACCCCTAGCCAATCTAACTAAAGAGTTGAGAGGCTGTATCCAAATTAACAGAATCTGAAATGAAAAGGGAGACATAACAACAGAAATGGAGGAAATTAAAAAAAAAAATCATCAGATCCTACTATAAAAGCCTATATTCAACAAAACTTGAAAATCTAGATGAAATTGGTGGTTTTCTAGATAGATAACCACATACCAAAGTTAAATCAAGAGCAGATAAACTATCTAAATGGGCCCACATCACACAAGGAAATAGAAGTCATTAAAAAATTCACAAACAAACAAACAAACAAAAAAACCTGGGCCATATGTCAGATGGATTTAGTGCAGAATTCTTCTACCAGGCCTTCAAAGAAGACCTGATATCAATTTTCCTCAAACGATTCCGTAAAATAGAATGAGAAGGAACACTACCTAACTTGTTCTATGAAGCCACAGTTACTCTGATACCTAAACCACACAAAGACCCAACTAAAAAGAGAACTTCAGACCAATCTTGCTTAAGAATATCGATGCAAAAATATTCAATAAAATTCTTGTAAACTAAATTCAAGAACACATCAAGACCATCATTCACCACGATCAAGTAGGATTCATCCAAGGGATGTCCTCAGTTTTCAAAAAACTGCTTTAGGCAAGAGGAAAAAGGGTTTAATTTAAATAATCAGGCAGATGTCTGCAGTCAGGAGCTGCATCAGGTGGCAGAAACAGGCTTTGTAATAATAAAATAATATAGAGGAAAATGGATTTTGAAACTCTCCCAGAGGCAGAGAAAAATTCGGAGAACGCCCTGGCTTTTTCTCTCTGGCCCCTACAGCAGAAGTTCTCTGCCCTCTTAATGTTGTCTAATGTCTGGTGCACCTCGTGTCAATACATGTGTGTTCGTGTCTAGTTGTCTGAATGACTGAATGGTCTGTGTTTCATGTTGGAAAATAAAGATGGCTAAAACTTTATCTGCTGGTTCAGCAAAGCTGAGAGTGGAGCACTTTGGCTGAGAATCAAGCACAGTAGGAGGGCTCCTGCTGGAAAAACAGTTTTTTGAGAAAGGGAGTTTGCAACCTCTTAGTTTTAAGGCAAATAGGCTGGTAGTTGTTACTTCCTAAGAAAATCCTCTGCAATCATGATTAGTGTGTTTGGCAAATGACAAAGTGCTTTTTTTATCTTATAATTATAGCTAGAAAATTTGAAATTCTTTGATTGGTCTAAATTCATAAGACTCGTGTAGCCGCTTCATTTGTTTTTTCCTGGTCTTAGAGGTGTAATATGCTCTGCGTGTCTTCATCATAAAGTATTAGCTTATAAGTTATTGGGTATGATCAAAAAGGTGTACCACTGGTTACTAGAAAGTTAGCTTTAAATTGGTAACTCAGGTTTGGAGTCTTTCCAACACGTGGCATAAGGCAGGCCAAGAGGCTGGGTCTCTAAGGGTACTTCTAGTTGAGATAATATTTAATGTGATTCTTATCCTAGAAAGCAGAATTAAAGATAAGATTTAAAGCAACATCTCTTTAATGAAGCATTAAAATTTGCACTGTCATGCATTCATAGGTACAAATTGGCAGCCAAATTTTGCAACGTGATAATGAAGTTTTGATGTTTATTCTAGGTGATAAATTGTTTTGAAATTGGATTTTGCTTTCCCAAGGTTGTAGTTGTAGTCTAATATTGCAAAAGAAACTTAAAAATTCTGAAATCTGTCCTCACTGCAAGAGGAACTAAGCTCAGAGCAGCCTCTGCAGGATTTGTGTGACTTTCTTCTGTCTTGCAAATGGTGCCTAAGGAAGCTCTTGAAACTTGCCTCTCCTTGCCTTCAGGGAAATTTCCTTTCGCTAAAAGAACATTGTTGCAGATCTATCCAGATGTTGTTTGAATAAAGTTTAAATTCTAAGTTTATAAAAGGCCAATCCGGCTGTAGAATGTATCAGGACATTGTGATTTGACTTGCCTACTTCATGTAAAGTTATTATAGATTTAAGAGTTTGTTTTTTTTTTTAATTTGCATCTGGAAAATTGTAAAGAGATTGCTTCTAGTGAGCTTGTAATCACTGGAAAGTTTTGCCTCTAGGTGTGGCTTATATAGTCTTACCTCATGTAAGAAAAATTCTTAGTGTCTCTGCTTCAATACAAGTAGCTAAGAGTTTGAGTCTTTCAATGTATATTGTTTCCTTAGTGGAAAGTATTTTATTAGCTAATGCCTCTCAAGGGAAGTTTACTTTAAATCCTTGCTCTCACACAAGGAGCTTTTAAGTTCTGGGGAGTAGCTGTTGCTTCCGAAAAGATTCAGAGGCATATCTTTTTAATACTTAGCGTTTTAGTTATACTATAAAATTGTGGTACAGAAAATCTAAGAACAAAAAATTGATTTGCTTCAAAATTTTATTTTCAAAAGCTTCCAGGAGATGTTAATTGGCTAAGACCTCAACTTAAACTCACAGGAGAACTTAAGCCTTTGTTAGGTGCTATTAAGTGAGACACAAATTAACTGGCAAAGAACAAAAGGCTTTGCAGAAATTAAAGAAAACTTTTATAATTGTTATCAATTATAATCAATGGTAATTAAATATTAGCTGCCTATTTTAGCCATGGTTATTAGATGTGCCCACAGCAATTCTTTGGCAAGAGAAAACATTATTGTAAAGTCATCTTTCTTCTTCTCCCAGCCGACCATTGGCCCACGTGGACCTGGCCGACTGCTAGCTGCTGTGGGGCGGAGCCATGGGGTATGTAGCTTTCCCTGAGTGGTGATGGCACAGGAGGCTGCCAGAAAGTGGGCACCCTTGTAGTGAACTCAGGGGAGGGCCGTGTTCTCCATTGCCCCCATGAGCATCTGCCTGCCCCCTCCAGGGGTGGCCATATTTTTGCTGCTAGGACTCAGGGTACTCTCCCACTCCTGCTCAGGCTTTCTAGCCTATAAGAGATTGGGCGGCTTCAGCCTCTACAGCCTGAGAAGAGGGCCGGATGCCGGTGAGGCCTAGGTGGCATTCACCTCAAAGCACAGTTTTAACATCCTATTAAAGTTGCTGTGGTGCTAATAAAGAACTGTAAGATGAATTCGTATATTTTAGAAAGCCTATAACAAAAATTGTGTCTTAAGAACCTGGCTTAGTGTCTGTTCCTTGTTCCAAACAGCAATTAATTTGGTTATAACAGAATATTAATATTTGATCTATCACATACCATCATTTTAAATAAAATTGACAATCATTATCCCAAAGATAAGTTAAAAATGTTTTTATGCATGCTCTGTATCTTCTGTAAATTCATGCATGCATGCATCTCATTTACTGTGTTTAAAAACAGTCCTTCTATGGGAGAAAAGTACAGGTGAATTGGATCACATGCTTATTCTTTTGAGTTTCCCCCTGCTTCAACACAGATAATTAAATTGTGTGCTATAAATGGTGTTTTAAAATGTTGAATAATCAAGCTTTAATTTGTATTTTTATCAATATATATCTCAGAGCTTACAATTGCTTAAAATTGTTCATCCCTCAGATGCTATTAATTCTCAAGTTTGCAATTGCTTATACAACTCATAAGAAAAAAATGCTGTTCTTTTAAGAAGACTGTTTTTGGACACTTAATAAATATTCTGGATTGCCTGGACAAGACCTTTTAAGGCAATGCCATGCTAGATTTATATCTCTGGCAGATTACAGGCCTTAAATAAGCATAATCTCGTTCTTTATTTAATAAAATAGTAATGGCTTAAGATAATATTTTGTATTAGAGAAGGTGCATATCAGATTGTAAAAAATTTGCTCTTGGTGTCCTCAGTTTCCACGTTAATTCTTGAGGACCTATACTTAATCAATTGCTGCAAATGAATGCTCTTATTTCTGATTAATAAATAAATTATGCACATGTGACTATTAATAACTTTTCAAGCTTTCTAGTTACAACCGCTCTTCAAGAGAAACAATTTAAAGTGTAACTAGTCACTGCCCTTGTTATATTAAAACTGACTATAACAGTCAAGTGTTTGAGATGTTTTGTCAACAATTTAATAATTCTCAAAGACAGGGAATTGTGGAACTTTAAAAACTCTTCTTCTTAAAAATCAAAGAAAGGGAGAAATTATATCCCTATGCACATTATTTAATATATCCCTGTGCGCATTATTTAAATCACACTTTTATTTTAAGAATTTTGAAATTTGGATGTCAAGAACTTAATAAATGTCTCATAATATCTTAAAACCAGACATAATCATGTCTAGGTGAGATGAAAAGGATCTACTTATTGGCATATGGCTTGATCCTGACCAGCTATCTTATTGGGAAAGGGAAAAGCATAGGTTCTCTTCACAGAACGCTGGAGAAGCATGATGGCTAATTCATGTGACAAGCTGAAAGGTGAGTTCTCTGAGTGCCCTGACTGTAGTGACAAGAAAGCTGAATTGGGTATATGTTTTTGATCCACCTTTGCATGCCATTTTCCCAGTTTGGCCAAGCTAAGCTGCCTTGCTTCAAGCTTTTTAAACCTTATGGGACATAGAACATTAGAGATAGTGTAATCAACCTTAGAAAGATTAGTCATAAGAAAGAGTTATAGTGATTCTTCTCCTTCCCTCATTATGACCAGTTATTCTAACTCAATCTTGGACTGGTCTAGTAATAATTCCAGTATTAGAGATTCCTAAGGAAGATAGCTAAAATCTTAATTACCTAGCAAAGTTAATTTGGAGCACAGCCTCCACTCAGAGAAGCTGCAGCCTTTCCACAATTCTCAAAGCCACCTCCTCCACACAGGGAGCTCTAAGTCTAAGCTTGATCATTGCTAATTTGCAATTGAATGGAGTACCTGGACTTCCCCAAAAAAGCTTTTGTACTGTTGCTTTTCACTGTCTCGACTTTGTTTTTCAAGTAGATCAGTTAACAACACCCCTCAGACTGACTGCAGCAGGTGTGTACCCTGGCCTCCAACAGCACAGGTGGCAGTTGTTAATCTTCATGAAGAAGCATTCTAAGTACATATTATGGCTTTGGTGTGAATTGGGAATAAGGTGTGCTATGAAGGCAGGACAGTCAAAGATGGGCACCCAGATCTCGGAATCATATCAATCTAGACAGAGGTACTTGCAAGAGGTCGTGGTTTATAAACAATACACCACAGAGCCATGTAAAAAATTGGAGGCAAAGGTTAATGTCTTAGAAGTAGTAGTCTTAACAATAGGGCAGGACATAGCATATATTAAGGCTAGAAAGGCAGAAATTTCAGATATTAGCAAAAGTCACTTGGACACTTGGAATATTGATGAATTGGCCAGAGATTTAAAAAATTACCTAAGTGCATTGAATCCCCTGGATTGGATTCAATATATATTCCGACTTCCTATTATTATTGGCACTATTTTATTAGTAAATCGTTGTGTTTCCAATCATCTTCAGAGCACTCCTGAGATCTGTAGCTACGACGAGGCAGGGCATTCTGGAACTTTGGCAGAAATATAAAAAGAAAGGGGAAGAATGCTATTCATACTCCAGTGAAGTTTGTTTGGCAGGCAGAGAGGCCTGGGAACACTCACAAGGCAAAGAGTTTCATGTAAACTTACCTCCTGGAACTTTGGTGTTCTCATAACCCGTATACTCATATCCTATTCCCGTGTTAGTCTGGTGTATGGATCCACATGCTCTCTTTTAGTATAATCTTATTATAAGTGCCTTTTAAGATTGAATTCAGACATAGCTAAGCCTTCACCAGTGTTCCAATATTCTAGAAAATGCTTGAAGCCAAGGAGCTTAGAAGAGACAATGAAACTAATTAGGCATTACAAAGAATGAGCTAGAATATCTCAGGGCTAGTCTACAGAGTGTTTACTTGGGACAGTAGCCAGTCTTAACCAGACAAGGGACTTCACCATGGCCTAGCGAATAGGTGGGTTTACCATGAGAAAAGTTAGGGAATCCCACTGAGACAGTTTTCTTCACTAGGCTCAAAGAAATCAGGCAGAACTATGGAGCATAGATAAATTTTATGCCTCAGTAATATTTTTAAATATTAATAACAGAGGGGAAATTGTAACCTCCTCCAGCCTCGAAGCAGGCTGAGCCAGACCTTGACTTTGCTGCCTCTAAGGAGATTACCTAGGGTGGAGCCTTCCTCCCTAGATCACTCTATTGTTCAGCCACTGCCTCTATTCCCCTTCTATTCCCTGCTGCCCCCTGGGAGGCTGCTGAGCTATTCAGGAGACTACACCTGCATGTAGTCACCTGCAGCTAATTCCAGGCTCCAAGAATGGATTAGCAGGGGATGTGCCCCCCCCCACCCTTATAAGTGCATTTGCCATTAACATTTGAGCTTTGATCAGTAAACTTGACTTAGCTCCATTTTTCTCTCAACCACTTAGTTTCCCCTCTCTTTTCAGCCCTGTCTTGCCTCCCAAGTGTACCCTGTTTCTTGTGAGCCTCAGGCCTGTTTCCAACAGCTATAAATACCATAAATAATTATTTGACTTACCTTGGAAGCTAGCTACTGTAATCTGCTTCCACAAGTGATGATACACTTTTAGTTTTCTTCTAAACATACTGTTTAAATGCAAAGTTTAAAGAATTATCTTTATTACATTTCTTTGAAAACATTACACATTTGTAGCAGCATTCTTATTACTGCCACTTCACCCTATTCTTAACGTTATTATTATTCATTTTTATTAACCCTTCCTTCCCCTACATTGTATTTACAAATGTGGTACATTTATATAATGGAGTACTACTCAGCTATTAAAAACAATGACTTCATGAAATTCTTAGGCAAATGGATGGATCTGGAAGATATCACCCTGAGTGAGGTAACCTGATCACAAAAGAACACACATGGTATGCACTCACCAATAAGTGGGTATTAGCCCAAAGCTCAGAATACCCAAGATAAAATTCACAGACCACATGAAGCTCAAGAAGAAGGAAGACCAAAGTGTGGATGCTTCAATCCTTCTTAGAAGGGAGAAAAAAGACTCATGAGAGGACATATGGAGACAAAATGTGGGGAAGAGACTGAAGGAAAGGACATCCAGAGAGTGCCCCACCTGATAATCCTTCTCATATACAGTCACCAAACCCAGATGCTATTGTGGATGCCAAGAAGTGCTTGCTGACAGGAGCCTGATTTGCTGTCTCCTGAGAGGCTGTGTCAAACCTGACAAATACAAATGCAGATGATTACAGCCAACCATTGGACTGAGCATGGAATCCCCAATGGAGGAGCTAGAGAAAGGACTGAAGGAGCTGAAGGGGTTTGCAACCCTATAGGAAGAACAACAATAGCAACTTACCAGACCCCCCGCCCCCCAAAGCACCTAGGGACTAAACCACCAAACAAAGCATACATTTGGAGGGACCCATGGCTACAGCTGCATATGTAGCAGGGGATGGCCTTATAGAGCATCAATGGGAGGACAGTACCTTGGGCCTGAGGGTGTTCAATGCCCCAGTATAGGGGAATTCCAGGGTGGGGAGGCGTGAGTGGTTGAGTGGACAGAGGACTATCCTCATAGAAACACTTGGAGGGGGGATGGATAAGAGGCTTGGAGGGTACTGGGAAAGGGAGTAACATTTGAAATGTAAATAAAGAAAATATCCTATGAAAAAAAGAAAAGAAAGTAGTCCGAGGAAGCCTTGATGAGCAAGCCAGAAAGCAGTACTCACCCATAGCCTTAAATCAGCTCCTGCCTAAAGATTATTGCCTTGAGTTCCTGCTTTTACTTCGTTCAATGGTGGACTAGGTTGTAAGTTGAAATAAAAGCTTCCCTTCCCAAGTTGTTTTTGATTATGGAGTTTTATCACACTAGTAGAAACACAACGGAATCTCTTGGTAGTATTTGTAAATAATTTTTAAACTTTTAAATTTGTATATTATAGCTTAAACATTATATTTGTTCCTTTTTAAATATGCAAAGTTCACAATTCAGTGTTTTAAAACCATTTTGCTTCATTTTCACATATACTAAAATGTTTATTGGCATGCTCATATTTTTATGACACAACAAATAAAAATGCCGGGTTATTTACTTTTTTAAATATTTAAAATTTTATAAAAGTGTCAATTTTTCGAATGTTCAATTTTTTATTTTATATTATTCTAGAAAAGAGTAAAATACTCTTTCTTAGCCTTTTTGACAATTAGATGTTCTCTGGTGTGTTCTCAAAAATTGCTAAAAAGATGTCTGTATTTTAGCTACATTTTTTATTTAGTTTTCAGGGAGTGGAAAGGGTGAATAGACAGCTGTACTCTACACCAGTGAAGGTCAAAGGACAGCTTGTGGGAAATAGCTCTCTTCTTCTACAATATAAGTTATAGGGATCAATATCAGGTCCTTAGATGTGGCAAAAGCAAGTAATTGCCTTGGCCCAACCATCGTGCTTATTTATTTATAACAAAATCCTCACATCATGAGAATAAAGTCAATAACTGACACTGGGTATCATTAAAATGTATTATTTTATACCTTATAAATTAATTTTCTTCAGTAAGAGAGGTAGAAAACCTCCAATATAACTTTTTGGTAAGACAGCCACTTCATAAAGTTTCTATACTCTTAAATATCATTATTTTAAAACTTGGAAATCTCCAAAGCTGTTATTGACATATAGACCTATGGCAATTCCTGACAAATACAGAAGTAGATGCTCTATTAGATGGAACACAGGGCCCCTAATGAAGGAGCTAGAGAAAATACCCAAGGAGCTAAAGGGGTCTGCAACCCTAAAGGGGAAACAATGATATGAACTAACCAGTACCCCCCAGAGTTGTGTCTGTAGTTGCATATGTAGCAGAGAGTGGCTTATTCGGGCATCAATGGGAGGAGAGGCCCTTGGTATTGCAAAGATCATATTCCCCAGTACAGGGAAATGTCAGGGCCAGGAAGTGGGAGTGGTGTGGGTTGGGGAGCAGGGTTGGGGGAGGGTATACGGGGCTTCGGGGATGGCATTTGAAATGTAAATGAAGAAAATATCTAATAAAAAAAGGAATCATGGAGAAAAATGTCTGGGATTCTTGGAATAGTTGTGGCCTTAATGAAGAAGGTGCAATCTCTCTCTCTCTCTCTCTCTCTCTCTCTCTCTCTCTCTCTCTCTCTCTCTCTTCTGCCTGTAAATGAAGATATAAAGCTTTCCATTGCTTCTTCATCATGCCTGTATCCTTTCTGCTATGATGATCATAGACTAACCATTTACAACTATAAGCTAACCCTTAATTAATACTTTTCTTCTTGAGTTTCTTTTGTCCCTTCACAGCAACAGAAGAGTAACTAAGATACTACATTATCTACATATAATAAAAATACCAAAGATCATAATAGTTTATGTAGAAAAATATTAGATTATTATTTATTACTTCTTAATGTACATTATTTAAATATCTCTTAGAACTTAAAGATGATATTTCATTTTTATTGAATTATGTTATTTGTCAACTTACTAATTACTCAATTCATTACTGTTGATTCTCAATAAATAAATAAGACAGATAGTTTTTGGAGTTTTTATGGAAAGTATTCTATCCTGAAAGTATTCAGCAACCCAGGAGCAGGACATACAATGAAAGCAGGTAGTGCAATAAAAGGTTGGAAAGGTGAAATAAAATCTTAACTTATAGCCACATAATTGATGTATATCATTGCATTTCATCATAAGTATAATGGAAGACAATCTGGTTATTGGGCAAAGATTGATGCTTAGGAGTTTACCTGTTACTGTGAGTATCATTAAGATTGAGGTGGGTGTATGTATGATAATGTGCTGCTAACACTGAGGTAATACTAAAGCTAGTAGTGGGGAAATGCTGAAAGTGGTATATAGTTGTAGTAAATGGAACTATTTGGCACTTCAGAATTAAAATTTCAAGGATCTGGATATGATATATCTAGGTGTTTACAATGTAAGAAAATATGTCATTTCCAAAGATATTGGCATTTTAACTGTTAGATTCATGAAACTAGTCTATATCAACTTAAATTGTCTAGAAGAAATCAGTGTCCAGAGAAAGATAATTGGTCCCTCACTTCAAAAAAACAATGTAATGTATGGCTTTCTATCTAGATTTTGTATGTTTTTTACCTGTAGAGTAGTCCTGTGAGGTGGCTTTATCTGGTAGTACAATATAAAACATTATCACAAAGCTTCAGGCAAATGAATCTGGAACAGTATAAATATGTATTATAATTCTTAAATATGTTCTGTTAGAAAGCACACAGAGAGTAGATAATTGCTTTCTCCATTTGTTTAAACTCAGTTTCTTGTTTGTTTTCTTCTTTTCCTCTACCTTCTTCCTTTGCATCCATCTTCCCATTGCTTTTTCTTTCTCCACCTAGGAAGCATAAGTAAGTGGTCAAGAATTCAGGAAACTGCCCAATTTTTACAAATCCACCAAGAAAATATTAAACACATTTTTATAAGGGACACTAAGTTGATTTGAATAACAAAATTTTGAAAATAGAGGTAGTACTAAATTTAATGTTTTAAGAAATAGGTGCAAAATAATTTATTCTTAAATATGTACACATATCAAAAATTAAATTGAAAGATAAGTGGTGATAAATGAAATTCATTTAAAAGTCTGAATATAGTATGCATTCATCACTCCTTAAATATGATTCTTTGTACCTAGTCATTCAGAAATCAATTTATAGTTATGATTCAAAAATTGATAGCATACAATAGCCTCGCCCAAGATAAGATTAACTCAAAATATCCCAATATGTTTATTTAACACCTCAACTTCTACAAAGATACTCAAATTGATACTAATACAGAAGCTGAAAAAAATGCTTTCCCTACATTTTCTCTTTCGAACCTGTGTCACTTAACTTTCATTCCTTTATGCATTTAATCCCAGGAAAATACTTTTATACAATTCAATGTAAAAGAATTACACATTCTGCTCTTTATTTTGTCTCTTCACCAGGATACTGATGTGTTGTTGTGAATACTAAGTTTTCTTTTTGAGAAAATCTTGGAAGCCCCAGAAAGAGAAAAGCCTCATGAGCAATCACCAAGAAGATCCAGGCTGACCAATTCAATGACCATCTGGACTCAAATACAGCACTTCAAGTCAGCCCACCCCAACATCTACTCCATCTATGAGGGGCTAGAACATGTTAAGGAAATGGTCTTGAAGAACTAGAGGTAGGAGCATGTATTTACCATCCAAGATGAACACCTGAAGCATGGCTCTGTTGAAGAAGGTTGGGGGCATAGCACTTATCTTGAGTCTGAGGAGCAGCTCCAAGGAGCATGAGAGACCCATGGGAGTTCCACGGGGAGATGAGGAGGTAGATGCAGTCTGAAAATTTGACTGTGTCTCTGGAACAATGGGACAACTAGAGAAATGCAGGTCCTATGGAATGATGCTTCCTAAAAATTGGACTCATGAAATGTGAATGAAAGATAGCAGAACAGATCTGGTTGTGGAGAGGAGAAAATGGCAAATGTGGTGAATGAAGGATATGGGAGTGATATGAGAACATGGCTGGAGTGGACAAAGAGCAAGAATAGAGTTAGTGATCATACTATGGGCTGATGTGCAGCATGGAGCTGCCCCTGGTGCATACCATGCTGGGAGAATTAGAGCAAGGGGGCACTGTGCTACCTGTAGGCTACAACTATAGCAGTTGTGTCCAGTGAACCTCAGGTAGCATCATAGCATATCGGGCTTGCAAACTGTATTTGAATAAGAAGTTTGTCCTTTTGGAACTCAATCAGTTTTATGCAAATGTCTACACAATTGAAAAAAGGAAGATGTGTCACTTCTTATCCGTTAAAATGAGAAAGGTTCTCTGATAAAGTCAGGGAGCTTCATTTATAGAAATATAAACTGTAAGTAGGAATGATTTCAAATGCATGACTTCTCACCCAAATATTTCCTGTCTGAAAGACCTTAAGGAAGAAGACACCATATCTTCAGTTCCTCTGTACCTTTAACAGGCTTGCAGCAAATACAGACATACAATGTTTAGATAACATTTTTACTAATTAACTGAAATGAAAGTATACATATTGTTTACAGAGTTGACAATAAATATAACTGAACACCCACTGTGCTGCTCCAGGATCCAGCTGGTGATTATAAGCTTTTATGAATAGCCAATAAAACTTAATAGATATTATTTCTAGTGCTTTACTCCCAGAGCCACAATAGGGAAAAAAATTAACCCACTTGGAAAAGACTATGATATCATTAATCATATATTATCTTGAAAATATAGATACTCATTAGCAATCTCTATGAAGGGCAAAACATTAGGTAAAGCCATGGAGGTTAGACAGTGTGGTAACCAAATAGCATTGTGATTGTTTCTGCAAAAATCTGAGACCATACCAAATTCTCCTGAGTAACTTGTCTTTGTGTTCCTTAGCCCACATTTTATTATTTAATTACAAATCTGGTTAGGACACCATGCAAATAGATTGGGAAACTACTCCATTTTTTTATGATTTAAATACAGATTAGTTCGATAAGATTCTTCATCTGAGTAACATACAAGCTACATTAACAAATGAATGTAGTGATTTTATTCAAATGAGTTTTACTAAATTCTGACACTTTTTTGATTCTTAGTATATTTTTGACAAGAGAATTGATGTACATACTCTTGTTTTATAAAATTCTATGATTCCTTCCTAAAAATTTGTTATATTTGAAATTTTTCAATGTACCAATATTCAGTCATCCTGTGTCCATTGCTCTTACTTTATCAACTGACATCACATTTCATTTGATAGCAAAACATAGAACAGAAGTAGCAGGCCTGTTGAATTGCAAATGGAAGAGGGGAAAAATGGCTTCAATCATATTATCAAAAATGTTAAGATTTCTCAGCAGTGTTCTCTCTCCTTTAAGTTTAGCATCGTAAAGAGAACTTAATAGATAACATAGTTGTCATCATAAAACCAACACTGAGAAAAACAAAACTATAAAAGTAAATATATTTATTTAATTTAATTACATTATGGAATTTCCTCTGAAATGAACTTTAGCCAGAAATCAAGACTGAATAAACTTTCTCCCTGTGCTCTCTGGTTGGGCATGTTGGTCTCACATAGATCATAAGCACCCTTGTGCAAATGAAGTTTCAACAGGGTTTCGTGTCTTCTTATGAATTATAAAATATTATACTTATTTGGATAGTTTCATTGTAAATAAAGATCATAATGAGATGGCTTTTATGGATGCCATTTAATTTCCTCCAATGGTTTGATGGATAATATTGATTATCTACTTGGCTAAATCTATAGTTACCTAGCAGAGAAGCCTCTGGGCTTGCCTGTGATGGGCTATTTGAATTCGGTTAACCTCTGGTCATGCCCATAAGTAGTTATATGAATTAAGTTGATTGAAGTAGGAAGACATACCTTATATGTTAGCCTGTGTCCTTTTATTGGGGAATTGAGTCTATTCATATTGGAATATATTAATGACCAGTGGTTATTAATTCTTAGTGGTGGTGGTGGTGGTGGTGGTGGTGGTGGTAGTGGTGGTGTGTGTGTGTCCATTCTTTTGGTTTTGCTTGAGTGGGATTATTTATTTCATAAATTTTCTTGGGTGTAGTTAGCCTCTTTGTTTCAGAATTTTTCTTCTAGTATCTTCACTAGGGTTGGAGTTGTAGATGGATATAAAAATTTGTGTGTTTTTTCATGGAATATCTTGTTTTGACACTTTATGGTGATTGAAAGTGTTACTTGTTATAGTAGTATAGTCTAGTATCTGTGATCCCTTAGAGACTTCAAGACATATGCTCAGGCCCTTCTGGCTTTTAGAGTCTCATTTAAGAAGTTGGGTATAATTCTGAGACGTCTGCCTTATATATTACGTGGCCTTTTTCCCTTGCAGCTTTTAGTATTTTTTCCTCTTTTCTGTACATTTAGTATTTTGATTGTTTTGTGATAGAAGGATTTTACTCCTGGTCCAATCAATTTGGTGTTCTGTAAGCTTCCTGCATGTTTATAGTCATTTCTTTCTTTAGGTTAGGACAATTTTCTTCTATTACTTTGCTGAAAACATCTTCTGGAATTTGATGGGTGAATCTTCTCCTTCTTCTACTTCTATTACTCTTAACTACTTTTGGCAGAAGTTGGTGACTTTTCAGGTGTCTCTGGTGTTGGCAGACATCCAAGAAACTCAGCAGAGTTGTATGGTAATAAGTAAAGCACAGGGTTTGGGTTGTAGTTTACCACTGTTAGAAGTGCTTTCAAGGGATTGCCTGATAGAGGCTTAAATGGGGGAGGGTCATACAAATATTTCTAAGCCATTTATTAAAATGTTGGTTGCCTTTTCTCCATTGAATCACCATTTAACAAATAAGTTAAAATTGCCTCTAGTAGTCTAGATTTGTTTTTAAGTTCTATTGTTGTTTCATTGATCTGCTTTTTCTTTCCTTTGGGGGAAAAACTCAATATTTGTTACTGTAGCTATATAAGCTTTGAAACTGGATAAATTGATTCTACATTGATCTTTTAAATGATCTATTTAGTTATTCTATTTGCTTTGACTTTCTCTAGAAATTAGAATAATCATGTATGTATTTACATAAAATAATGCTGAAGTTTTGTTATATTTTATAAAATTCATATACAAATTTGTGAAGTATTATCTATTCTGTATTAAGTATTTCAGTTTGAGCAGGAAGTGTCTTTGAAACCAACTTATCATTCAAAGAAGAAATAAATGCATAGCATATGGCATACACAGGGAAGTGTTACTCAGCCTTTAAAAAAGAATGAACCACTAAAATCCAGGCAATTATATCAAAATTTATTAAGTGAAGTAAGTTAGACAGAGCAAAACAAGTATCCTACCTTCTCAATTATATGCAGATGCCAAAAATGTTCACATTGACCTGCAAAACATACTTGACCCTTTGTATATCAATGTTTGATATGCAGTGCTACCTGTAAAGCCCTAGAAATGCAGAATAATAAAGTGGTACAAATAGTCATTTTAAATTTATTTCTCCTTCAAAATATTTTAAAAGAGGCTCATTTTTATCCAATATGAGATAAAAGCCCATGAACTTTTCTATGATATTAGGGAAGGGTACTAGCCTTAAATAATGTGGAAAAAGTTAAATAATAACTTCTTAGTACTTGTTAAATGTAATTATCATCCTTCCCAAATATTGTACTAATAGGATGTTGTTTTATTAGAAGGAAATAGCCTCCTTAAATACATTATAGACAAACAATTTATATGTTTCTATAAATAGTTTCAAATTTCAGACATAAACAACTATAATTTATATCATTGTATTCCTTTCTTTCTCTCTTTCTCTTCCTTCCTTCCTTCCTTCCTTCCTTCCTTCCTTCCTCCTTTACTTCCTTTCTTTCTTTTTGCAGGTTACCTAATTTTTTCGTATATATAGTTTTTTCTCTAAAAATTGTTTGTATTAGGAGAATAAATACTTTTGTACAAATGCTGACATTGAACGTTAATATTTAGAAATTCAATATCAAAAGTGAATATGAATTCTAGGGGTAAGGAATAAAGAATGAAACACAGAAGAGTACAATCCTAAAATAAAATCAATTTTGCTAAGTCTTGTATAAAACTAGTTTTTGGAAAGAACATATTATAATATCAAAGGTAGGTACCAGGGTCTGCACCAAAACATGGCAGAGGCTGGGTCCAAGTCAGTACTGTTCATGTATTCCAGTATCATTTGCCAATCACCCATTGCAGAAGCAGTTTTCAGAAAAATTGGTAACTGAAGAAAAGCTTTCAGATAATTGGACCATTTAAAGCAGTGTCCTTTCTGACTGAACCATGGGCCAGGCTCCAGACCCGAGAGCTATCAGCTGCCTAAGAAATCATGACATTAACACAGCCCATAAAGCAATACAGATTACAAGATACTTTGATGCATTTGATTATACACTATGTATGGATGAAGGCAATCTGAGAGATTTGAATGAAAAAAAATAATCAAGCTAAAAACTGCAAAGCTAAAATTGAACTACTCGGGAGCTATGATCCACAGGAAGAACTCATTACTGAATTTCCCTATTATGGCAATGACTCTGACTCTAAGTTGTTGTATCAGCAATGCCTTATGTGCAGCAAGGCCTTCCTGGAGAAGACTTATTAGCACATCTTAACCACCACCTTTGAGCAACTTACTCATCAGTGCTATGCCCAAGAGTGGTAGCAGTCATCAAACCCATACTCCACCCCTCTTTTCAGATGATTTAATGTATATCTTTTAAATTATTGTAGGTGGAAGCTAGAGAATGTTCAGAAGAATAAAAATACTTGAGTTAGGCAGTTTAATGTATGGCTAAGTGTTCTCTGACTAAATTCTGACCTTGCCATAAATCCAGAATAGTGGAACAAGGATATATGGAACAAAAGAAAACCCAATAAAGTAAGAATGACCTACAATGTCCAAATTAGCCTCTGTGCCCAGCAAGGCTGAGTTTTTGTTTTTCCATATGAAGTTGATGATTGCTCTTTGAATGCTTGAGAAGAAGTGTGTTGGAATCTTGATGAGGATTGTGCTGAATCTGTAGATTGCTTTTGGTAAGATTGTCATTTTTACCATATTAATCCTACTGATCCCTAAGCATGGAAGATTTTTGCATCTTCTGAGGTTTTCTTCAATTTCTTTCTTCAGGTACTTGAAGTTCTTGTCATACAGATCTTTCACTTGGTTGGTTAGAGTTACATGAAGATATTATATATTATTTTCGGCTATTGTGAAAGGTGTTATTTCCCCAATTTCTTTTCCAGCCTATTTATCATTTGTATAAAGGAAGGCTACTGATTTCTATAAGTTAATGTTTTATCCAGCCACTGTGCTGGCCTAGTTCTTCAGGCTTTAATATTCAACTCTAACCAATGAACAGGTCTTCCAGGCAAAACTTAAGAGAGAAATGGTAGACCTAAAAGGTATTATAAACCAAATGGACCTAAGAAATATTTACAGGAAATCTCTTTTTCTCTCTCTCTCCCTCTCCCTCCCCCCCCCTCTCTCTCTCTCTCACACACACACACACACACACACACACACACAAAACAAACATGCTTTCTTTTGTGCACTTCATGGAAAATTGTCCAAAACTGATCATGTACTCAGACACAAAGGAAGTCCCAATAGACACAAGAAAATTGAAATAACTAGTCCAAGACAAAATAAGATGGGTTTCAATAACAACAGAAACAGCAGAAGCATATAAATGCATGAAAAATGACCAGGTCTCTACAGAATGAAAACTGGGTCAAGAGAGAAATAAAGAAAAAAGTTATAGACTTTCTAGTATTCAATGAAAATGAATACATAGCATACCCAAAATTATGGAACACAGTGAAAGTAGTACTAAGAGGAAAAATCATAATACAGAAAAAAAAAATGGAGAGCTCTCATACTGTAGTCTCCCCAGCCTTGAGCAGGCTGTCTCAGATTTGTTCTGCCACTATGAACAAGACCAACTAGGGTGGAGTCTTCTGACCTAAATAGGTCTATTGTTCTGCCACCTGTGCTCTTCTCCAAGACACCACTACCTGCTGAGTGGGGTGAACCTCTCTTCCTGAGACAAGCAACAGCCTGGGGACCAAGTGCTAACAGCCTGGACCAAGTGCTGACATACTGGCAACAAAGCATCAAGAAGAGCCTGGCATGGTGGAAAATGGGCCTTCCCGCTTTATAAGCTCAGACTCTTAGTAAACTCTTGGGCCTTGATCAGAATTTTGTCCTGGTATAGTTATTTCTCCTGTCGTTTCCTCCCATATAGATCCAGCCTCACCTTCGTGAACCTGGTTCATTTGCCCTCGGGCAGCTACATTATACTAGTAACTTAATAGTACACCTGGAATCTCTAGACCCTGTGTTCAAGGGTATTAAATCTAATTAAGAGAATAGTGACCTTGGGGCAAGATCACGCCCAGCTAAGTTCAGGTCCAGGTATGGTAGTACAAGCCTTTAATACCAAGAGGCAATGGCAAGTAGATCTCTGAATTCAAGGCCTAGAACAGAGCAAATTCAAGGTGTTAAAAAACTTAAATCCAGGCTTTGCTGACCACCCCTATAATCCCGATGTTTAGGAGACAGGCACGCAGATCTCTGAGTTTAAAGTCAGTTTATATAGCAAGTTGCAGGACAACAAAGCTTAGGCAGTGAAGTAGTTAGAAAACTGAAAGCTAATGATTATATAATAGAACAAGGGATCCATGTTCCAGCTCCAGGAAGCAGTAGATCTTGGCAGCTTTGGCCATCTGGCTCTGGCTTTGAAATCCAGAATAGAAGGGACTACTGGAACAACTTGCTGGTTAGATGAAGCAAAGAAAAGTAATGATTAAGAAGAGACAAGCATCAATGAGGTGAAATCATTTGGGAAGAATTTTCTGAGAGCACAGAGAAGTGGTGTTCCAGAGATAGCCAAGGTTGACCTGCATGTCACAGAACTTATAGGTAATATGTAAGAGTCACACATATGGTACTTATTTTGAAGACATGAAGAGCAGCTGAGGCTTGGCACTGTGAGAAGCTATGGAAGGTCATTGGTGAAGGTGCAGCCTCAATTGAAGATGATGACATTGGACTGAAGGGGTCATGCAGAGAATTTAAGGCTTGGCACCATGAAGAGAGCTTGTGAGAAGGTACTGGTGAAGCCTAAATGCAGAAGAAGATCTCAGTGTATTGAAGATGCCAGTACCATGGCATGGATGATCACCAAGAACATGAGAAACAGTGGAGTGGATCAACCTGAGCTTAAAGTACTACATAGGGCAGAGCTGCAAAGGGGACCCAAGCCCTTTGGAAGAACACAGAAAATCATGTGTGGATCTCAAACATTGAAAGAAGCTGTAATACTGAATTTACCTTGGAGACCTCAAGATGTGTCAGATGCAGGAGACATGGGATATCTGCTAAGGAACGCTGCTAACAGGGAGGGAAAACAGCTCAGGAGAAAGAAGTTTGATGCAGTCAAAAAAGATGAAAAAGGAGTTGTAGCTCTGAAGACCACTTTGACATCAGACAGAGATTCAGAGTTTGGAGTTTGCCCAGCTGGTTTCCTGTCTTGCTTTGGAGATTACAGTTAACTGATTGGATGAATCTAAGAAGAGACTTTGAAATTTGGACTTTTAACATTATTGAGACTGCTATAAACTATGGGACTTTAAAAATTGGACTAAATGTATTTTTCCTTATGCTACATTTAATTATGGCCCCCATAGACTCATATGTTTAAAAAGACTATGGGGGTCAGGGAGTGGAATGTGATGGTTTGCATATGCTCAGCCCAGGGACTGGCACTATTAGAGGGTGTGGCCCTCTTGGAGTAGGTGTGGCCTTGTTGGAATAAGTATGTCATTATGGCTTTAAGGCCTTCGTTTTAGCTGCCTGGAAGTCAGTATTCTGCTAGTGGCCTTCAGATGAAGATGTAGAACTCTCAGGTCCTGCTGCACCATGCCTGCCTGGATGCTGTCATGCTCCCACCTTGATGATATTTGACTGAATCTCTTAACCTGTAAGCCACAACTACATATTGTTTTTATAAAACTTGCCTTGTTTATAGTGTTTGCTCACAACAGTAAAACCCTAACTAAGACAGATGGTAAAAAATAATAAGACACAAGCCTGAAAGAAAAAAGGTAGAAACAAAGATTATGAGTTTGTTCTTCAAATAAATAAATAAATAAATAAATAAATAAATAAATAAGATTGACAAACTTTATTCTAAACTAACTAAAAGTTAGAGAAGGAATACCCAAATTAACAAAATTGGAAACAAAAAGGAGGACATAGCAGCAGACATCAAGAATATCCTGAGCACCCTAAAGACATACTTTAAAAACCTGTATTCTACAAAATATGATAATCTAAAAGAATGGGAGGATAACTTTCTAGATAAATATCACTTACCAAAGTTAAAGATCAGATTATCACTAGGTAAACCTATTATGCCTAATAAGATAGAAGCAATGACTAAAATCTTCCAACCAAAACCAACCAAACCAAACCAACCAACCAAATAAACAAACAGTAATAACAATAAACCAAATAAAGCCAGAGCCATATGCTTTTAGTGCACAATTCTAAACACTTTCAAGGAAATAATGGTTATACCCCACAAAATAAAAACAGAGGTAACATTGCCCAATTCATTTTTTGAGACCATTATCACCCTGATAACCAAACCACATAAAGAACCAACAAAGTATGACAATTACACACCACTTTTTAACATAAATACAAAAATAATAAATTGCAAACCAAATCCAAGACACATCAAAAGCATCATCCAGCACTATTACGTAGGCTTCAGCCCAGAGATGGAGGGATATTTCAACATGAATATCAATAAATGTTATCCATCATACAAACAAACTGAAAAAAATGAAACTCTGATCTTCTCATAGATGCGGAAAAGATCTTTGTATCCAACACTTTTTATAAAAAAAAAATACTTCTGGAGATATTAGAGATATAAGAGACATACCTAAACATAATAAAAGCAGTTTACATGAAACCTATAGCTAATATTTGATTAAATGTAAAGAAACTCAAAGCAAGTACATTGAAATCAGGAATAATTCAAAGGCATACATTTTCATCTTTCCTCTATATAGTAATGGCAATCTTAGTTACAACAATAAGACTATTGAAGGAGATAAAGAAGATAAAAATTAGAAAGTAAAAAGTCAAAGTATTTTTATTAGTAGATGATATATAAGATGATATATATATATGTATATATATTATCTACTATATATACACATATATCCCTAAAATTTTTCTACTGGCAAGCTCCTATAGCTAATATAAACTTTTATCAAAAGGGTAGATAAATGATTAAGCCCCCACCAAAATCAATAGCTCTCCTATAGTTAAATGACAAAAAGACTAAAAAAAAAATCAGAGAAACAACATCTTTTTCAAAAGCCTCAAATAATATAAAATATCTTGTGGTACCTCTAAGCAAGCAAGTGAAAAACATGTACAATTAAAAACTTCAAAACAAGTTTTGAAAAAAATCAAGAAGATATCAGAAGATAGGAAGATCTCTTATGCTCCTGAATTAGTAGAGTTACAATAGTATAAGTGGTCATTTTACTGAAAGCAATCTACAGATTCATTACAATGCCCGTCAAAATTACAATACAATCATTCATGGACCTTGAAAGAACAATGCTCAATGTCTTATAGAAAAACTACAATATAAACAAACAAAAGCAAACAAAAAACAAAAACAACTCAGCCAAAGCAACTAAAACACTAAAACAAACAAACAAACAAACAAAACAAACCCAGGGTAGCTATAAAGAATCCTGAATAATAAAAGAACTGCTGGGACACTCACCATTCCTGATTTTAAGCTATAAAACAAAGAAACAGTAATATTACCAACAATATTGGCATTACAGGCAGACACATTGATCAAAAGAGTCAAATTGAAGACTCAGATATAAACAAACCCTCCTATGAACACCTGATATTTTATATAAAAACCAGAAATACACAGGAGAGAAAACAAAACACAATTTAAAATGGTATACAAACCTAAACAAAAAATTCACAACTGTAATCATGGGATGTTCTACCAGCACCACAATTTCCAAATAACAACTCAGAGACCTATATGTATAAATGAATGCCTAGTTTATAAGTTAAGCTTGTTCCCAGACTAGCTCATATCTCAATTTTCCTGTTTACACTATTCTATGTTTGCCATGATTGTTTACCTTTCCTCAATTTTATTCACCTGATTTTGCCTGAGTTTAGATGGTGAAACTCCATCCCCTGACTATTTCCCAGAGAGCCTATCTCTCTGCTGGATATCTCATCTTCTCATCCTGCCTAATTATATTGGCCATAATATTTTTTACTCACATGTGATGCTTCCACACAGTACACAAGAGCTTATGCCTAAATCTAGCCCTTTTAGTAAAATAAAAGGTTTTTTCTAACATCAATAAAGTATAGAAAATAAGAAAAATTATGAAAACTATTGGGAAAGAATTACATTAAATTTTCTAGTCCATATGTATATGGTGAATTTGGAGAAAATATTCTACTATCTATCCTGTCTTGTTGAGCCCAAATATCTATACCGAAGTCATTTTGTTTCATAATTTGCAGTACAAAGCTAAAATTATTTTTTATAATTTAAAACATTTTCTTACATCCTGAGCTTAAGTGGGAGACTATAAATATCATTCAACCCATCAAAGACATGAGAAGGAATACATTTTGCCTGAATAAAGATGTATTGTAGAACAAGCAGCTCCCAAAGCTATAGAAATGTCAGAGGTTGCAAGCTATCTGGAACACACCCAAGATATCTCTGTAATGTTGGAGTATCTTCTTCAGCATTCTGTCCAAGAATATTTGAAGACTTCTTTGTGCAACAAGAATTGTAAAGGACTGCCTAACATGTCTTGACAAAGTTCAGCAGTCAATTTTTTTTTTCATTTCATTTGTCAAGTTTAAACAGACTGTCATCAGCAGTTGAAGGAAGGGAAATTCCCTGCCCAGTGGCTGGATTCTTATCATGTATTATGCAAACTCGATGTAGAGTTTACTTAATACTCATAATCTTTGTGGATGATGCCAGAAGCAGCTATCTCATTGTCATGAAAAGCCTTTTATTAATAAAACATCTTTAATATCATATTCTGTAGATTCCTGAGCTTTTTGAAGACTGTATTTCTGTGCTTATTTCTAGCTATCCACTATTTGTTTGTGGGGATTTGTATATTCTTGGACCAATGTGTGGCACTATTAAGAAATGTGCCCTTGCTGGAGGGCCTTATTGCAAAAAGTGTGTCACTGTTGGAGTGAGCTTTGAGAGCCCTCATTGGTCTTTTGGGGCTCCCAAATGAGACACAACCCAAGAGTCACCTAGGTGGTACTTGTTTTGAAGAGGTCATGGAGAGCAGCTGAGGCTTGACACTGTGCAAAGTCATAGAAGGCCATTGGTGAAGGTTCAGCCTCAATTTCGGTTGACAGCCCAGGACTGAAGGGTCATGCAAAGAAGTTTGAGCTAGGAATCATGAAGAGTGCGTATGAAATGATATTGGTGAAGTCTTGATGCCACAGAAATCCACAGTGTATTGGAGATCCCAGTAGTATTGGATGACCACCAAGAGCAGCTGCAGCAGGGGAATGGAGTCAACCTGATCTAGACTCTAGAGTGCTGCAGAGGGAGAACTGGAGAAGTGACTCTTTGAAGAATCCCAGAAGATCACATGTGGATACCAGTCTTTGTAATAAGAAGCTGTAAAACTGTAGTTGCCTTGGAGGCCTCAAAATGTTAGACATGCCAGAGCTGTGGGAAACATGCCATGGACACCTGTTGCTAACAGGGAGTATAAACAGCCCAAGAGAAAGAATTGTGTTGCAGTCAGCAGAACTGAAAGGAGTTGGAAATAAGACATGGAGATTCAGAGTTTGGAGTTTGTCCAACTGGTTTTTGGTCTTGCTTTTTTCTAGTATTTCCTTACTTTGTCATTTTGGAATAGTAATATATGTCATGTGATGACAGAGGTATATGATCTGTTTTTTGCTTTTGATATTATAAGAAAGTAAAATTAATAGATTACATGAATCTCAGAAGTGACTTTGAACTTTGGGCCTTTAACACTGTTGAGAATGTTATAAGCTATGAAACTTTAGAAATTGGACTAAACGTATTTTTGCACTCTGCTCTGCAGAGGTATGGCCTCCATAGACACATGTGTTTGAGTAATCCTATGGGGGTCAGGGAGTGGAATGTGGTAATATGAATATCCATGGGCCACATTTTAAGAGGTGCAGCCTTGTTGGAGGTAGTGTGGCCTGTTAAAATTATGTTACTGTGGGAGTTGACTTTGAGACACTCTTACTAGCCACATGAGATCCAGTCTTCTGATTTCCTTTAAAGGAAGGCATAGTAGAACTTTCAGCTCCTCCAGCCCCATGCCTGCCTGGATGCTGCCAAGCTCCTGCCTTGATGATAATGGACTGAACCTCTGAACCTTTAAAACAAATGTAAAATAATTGGCTTGTTAATGCTCTTTAGTCTAAAAGTGTATTTAATAATCTACCCTTTTGTCCAATAATCCCTATAGTCCTCCTTTTTTCCTTTCATCCAACCCACTGTTTCCCCTTAACACTACATAGGAAAGAGAAGAATAGAGGATAAAAGAAGAAAAAATAAATCCCTGAATTTAACCTCCTATACTTTGTTTACTCCCTAACCAATACCATTGAAAACATGTAACCAACTCCCCTGAAACAATAATAAGCATCCATCACCCATTGCAGGACAACAACCTACCCATCCCACATCTTGGGAATTGGGGTGTCAGTCCCTTAAAACTGCTTCCTGTTGTCTGAGGGGGCCCATCTTTTGGGGGGCATAGAACGTTAGGATATTGGTCACACTTTAGAAAGCTAGTTGTATTGTTTGTTGTCCAGTCACTGTGTGATGGGAAAATACAGAGGTTAACTAAGTCTTGTCTAAAACAGTCTGCAAGGATAGAACAATTGAACCAGTTGGTTCAGTTTTTTCTAGATGCATGTTTTTTGAGGACACAGCTCTTAAGGCAGTATGAGGTTTGATCAGGCATGATGCTGAAATAAAAATATCTTAGCATCCTTGAGTGTAAAACATGAGGTTTTACCTTCATTGGTGTCTGGTTGTTTCCTCTGTAAACATATAAACTATCAAAGGTACTACACCTTTCTCTATTAACATATGTATGGGATGAGTAATATGCACAGTTCAGCTGATTCTCTGCTCTTTGTGTGAGTAAGAAAAAGACCTCAAACTTTATAAAACTGTTTGGACTGTATAACCAAACTGTAAAATAAATGTCATCCATATCATATTAAAGGATGACATGATAAGTTATGTGAACTTTGTAGCCTATAAGATTTATTGCTTATGCATAGCTGAAGTCTGGGTTAGAGACATTAGTGCCTCAGTCAGCTTCAAAGCTATTCCCTTGCAGAGGGATCAGCATATACTTTAACTGTTTTCTTGTTTTGTGTGGTTTCTTTCTTCATGTTTCAGTCAGGATTTTCAGTATACCACTCCCAGTCAAATACAATCTTTATTAATTTTGATGGAATCTATAACTTTTATTCTCTGGCTAAAACAAAGAAAAACCTCTTACCTAACACAACATATTTACTTGTTTCCACATGAGGTTATTACATGTATAGGCTGAACTAATTCTTCAGTCCTTTCTAAAATCCAGTTTATTTCAGCAGCTGTGCTAGCTGTCTTATTGGCGTTAGAAAAATGTAAAGTTAACAAAGTATTATTTAATCTATCTCTAGGAGACCCCATATCCCTATTCTGTTCTATCCACATCCCCTTTAAAATGTTGTTAGATCTCCATAATTGTTGGATTGTGAGACATGACAGTAACATGTTTTCTGTCATGATGTCTACAATATTGTATTCTTATGGACACATATGTCAAGGCATCATCGGCTTTAATCTACAAAGGCATTTCTAAGATAGCCATTACCTCGAATAAATGCGAAGTCTCAAAATCAGCCTATCCAAACTCAAGGCAAAAGCATATTGAAATTCTGAGCATGAATCAATTATATGATGTATTAACATTTGTATATATTTTGTTTCTCCAACCTCTACAAAATGAAACATGTAAGGCATTGTCTGACATTGTTCTAAGAAGGGTTCATTAAAAAGATTTTGTACTTGAAATTCAGTATATTGCATCTCTATGGGTTGCCATTCTAATTCCTTACCTCTTGTGGATTTTTCTCACCTGGAACTACCTTTTTGCTGTTGTTGTAGGTTCCAGATTGGGTTCTTTTGAAATTTCTTCATGAGTCAAAGGACTGTCTAAATTTTCTTCTATTGTTTGTGACTTAGCAAGGATTTTTTTTCAGTGTTTTCAATATCTAAGTCTATTTTCTTTTTATTCTCTCTTAAAAAGGATATATAAAATTGGAACTGTTGTGGAAAAAATAATTCGTATACTGTTAAATCAAACAGAATCATATGGGATCTAGATGCATTGTGTTATTGTGTTTTCTATTTTTTAAAACACAGATAATATTTTTTCTTCTTAATCTCTCTCTTTCCTTAGGACTTCCCAATTATCTTACCAAGCCTGTTGACTTTTTAGTTTCCCACTGTTTCCACTGATCTGTAGCTGGCATTCACCAAGTCTTTTCACTGCAGTTATGGGCCCATGCACTCTCACACACTTGTCTGAGTCTGTCCTCTGACCTCTACCCACTGTAGGAAGGTTGATTGTGGCTACAATATATCACTGCATGTTCTGGGCAGTTGCAGGGTATTCCTGTGATCATACCCTAATTTCCCTTGTTTCTAGGCTGCTCAGTTCCTCTGCTGCATCTGGGAATGGCACTAAGTCTCAGGCTAGAGATAGACTGTAGAATACTTTTGGAACTCCACACATAAATTAGCTAAGTGCCCTCCTTTTAAAGGAGCTATGGCTGTGACATGCATTGGGGCTTTTGGTTTACTTTTTTTAAAGAAACACCTTTCTCCTGGCTATGAACCTCCCCAGGCAGGATTTGTTTCCCATTTTTCACCCAGTACTTTTCTAATACCAGAATCTTATGTTATACGTTTGGATTTTTAGCTAGGTTGAGATTATATGCCACACATTGGGCACCATTTGTTTTTTTGTTGTTGTTGTTGGTTTTAATTAGATATTTTCTTCATTTACATTTCAAATGCTATCTGGAAAGTCCCCTATACCCTCCCCCTGCCCTGCTCCATAGCCCACCCACTCTTGCTTCTTGCCCCAGCAATCCCCTGTACTGAGGAATATGATCTTCACAAGACCAAGGGCCTCTCCTCCCATTGATGGCCTAATAGGCCCTCCTTTGCTACATATGCAACTATAGAAACAGTTCTGTGGGGTACTGGTTAGTTCATATTGTTGATCCTCCTATAGGGTTGCAGACCCCTTTAGCTCCTTGGTTACTGTCTCTAGCTCCTTCATTAGGGGTCCTGTGTTCCATCCAATAGATGACTGTGAGCATCCACTTATTTATAATAGTCAGAAGCTGGAAAGAATCCAGATGTCCCTCAAGAGAGGAATGGATAAAGAAAATGTGGTACATTTATACAGTGAAGTACTACTCAGCAATTAAAAACAATGAATTTATGAAATTCTTAGGCAAATGCATGGATCTGGGGCATATCATCCTGAGTGAGGTAACCCAATCTCAAAAGAACACACATGATATGCATTCACTGATAAGTGGATATTAGCCCAGAAACTTAGACTACCCAAGATACAATTTGCAAAACACATGAAACTCAGGAAGAAGGAAGACCAAAGGGTGGATACTTTGTTCCTTCTTAGAATGGGTAACAAAATTCTCCTGGAGGGAGTTGCAGAGACAAAGTTCAGAGTAGAAACTGAAGGAATGACCATCCAGAGACTGCCCTACCTGGGAATCCATCCCATATACAACCACCAAACCCAGACACTATTGCATATGCCAGCAAGATTTAGCTGACAGGACCCTGATATAGCTATCTCTTGAGAGGCTGTGCCAGTGCCTGGCAAATACAGCATTGGGCACCATTTCTAAACGTGGGCTTTTCCAGTAATGCTACAGATATCAAATAAGAACTCAGAGCCTTATATATTTATGAATTATTGCCTATGCCACAAACTAAGCTTCTTTGCTAACTAATTCATAACTCAACTATCCTGTTTATACTGCTCCATGTCTGCCACATGGCTGGCTACCTTTTCACAGTTTCATATGTTAACTTCCCCTGAGTCCAGATAATGAAACTCTTGCTCCTTTTTTTTCTTTTTTCTCCCAGAGTTTCTATCGTTCTGCTGGATGTTCCACCTTATGAGCCTGCCTCACATCATGTAGTGGTATAGTTTAAAAAATCTTTCCATGCTACACTGGAAACAGTGGTCTCCCCATCACCATGGGGAGCCCTAAGTAGAGGTCTGCCCTGATTCTCAGTTAGCTGTTGGCAAAGCACTCCACACTCCCAATCCATCCACTCCCTGTGGCTAGTCTGCTGAAACTGGCTGCTGTTTGATCTGATATCCTTTGTTCTGTAAAATGATAACTCCCTAGATTTATGATAACCACCTAGATTCATGACAGTAAATTTTCAACCCCAAAATGCTTACACAAAGAACACAAAACTCATTTGATATAAATACAAGCTAGATTGAACAATTTTGCCCTACATTACTCAATCATTTCTCTAGGAAAGCCCCAGTTATTTATGGCTCTTCGGATCATGTAGTTCTTGGTTCATCATCCTATTCGTCAGGGTCCACGTTGTCCTTCTTGTCTGTGTTTCCTCTCTCTCTCTCTCTCTCTCTCTCTCTCTCTCTCTCTCTCTCTCTCTCTCCCTCCTTCTTTCTTCCTTCTCTAAAACTTTCAGCTCTGCCCCTTCCTTCCACTGCCCAGTCACAGTCTCTAGCCTTATCTGTCCAATTAAGAGTTTACCTGACTGTATCTGAGTACAGGTACTCTAGGGAGCAAAACATACAAATGGCAATCCACAACAACCTTATTAGATATTTTTATCATTTATTTTTATATTTATATTAATTATATACATTATATAAAACATACAAATTACATTTATATAAATTTGAACCTATTGATAATTATAATTATAATATTATTAATTTTTTATTGACGGGTGATGCTTCCATACAATGTACAAGATATTATCCCTACACTCAATATAGGGAATACAAATGGCTAAGAAACATGATACAAATGGCTAAAAAACATGGTTATGATTTACTTAACAGCTTATATTTAATTACATATGAATACATACCATATTTGTCTTTATTGGTAAGAGTCAAAGTTAAAATGAAAGCCCTACTTGCCCAAGAACAGAAACCTTCCTGAAATGCTGTGGGCTGTATTTCTTGGGAAATAACAAGTCATACATTTTCATTCCCGAAAAATAGTTTGTTTGCATTGAATGTGCTTGATTGGACGTGGGCAAGAGGTACATAATCAGGGAATATGTCAAGAAGTATACTTGCCCCTGACTAGACCTGATGGAAAATATCATAGCCATGTTGTTTTGCTTTTTAAAGCCTCTACAAAATGTGACTGATCATAATTTTCTGGGAACCCAGAGATAGATCCAGCCAGAGTCCCTCATCTTAGCCAGTATTTATCTACTAATGCTTGCTTCAAATTTGACTCAAACTTGTGGAACTGTTCTTTTCTGGTGATTATTATGTTTATCAATGGAAGGTCCCAGTGAGATATGGCAACACAACACCATCCAAACAACAAAACAAAACAACAAACAAATCTCCTAAATTCTGCTGAAATTGGACTCTTCACACATGGACAATACTTTCTGCTGTGGAAAAGGTGAACAGTTGCACTTGAAAAGAAAACAGAAAGCATTTTCTTTTCCTTTGGTCCACTGAGGTTTTTGAATTCTGTTCCTGGAGGATCTTTTCTGGCGATGTAGGGGATCTGAGGAGGGAGGATAATTCTTCATCCATGGAAAAAGGAGAAGTCCCAGGTCGCACTGGTTATTTCTTAATAGTTAAATGTCCAGCTAGAGCCATCAGGTTTCCCTCCACTCTCTTTTCTGTCTTAGAGTCCTAAGGATGCCCTGGTGTGTCACGGTGCCAAAAACATTTAATAGAACTACCAATGGGGAGTCCATCAACAAGGTTTCAACAAATAGGGACACTATTGGCCAAGCTGAAGTTTAGTGAGGCCATGGGGTGTCATGTATTCCAGATCCCAAGGAGAATTCAGAAAGACCCAGATTTGGATGGCTTCCCAGCACCTGGGTTATGGTGCAGTTTATTGAGGGAAATGAAAGAGAGTATCCTATTTATTAAGAGAACTTCTCTTAGTAAGTCTGGTAGGCCTCTCTGTATGACTTACATTAAAAATGTTTTTTTTTTCCTTGTGTTTTCTGTTGTCATTTTGACTCTGCGTCTTGCCTTGTGTATGTTTCTGTCTCTGTGTGTTCTAACTCATGATGAATGGATGGATAAATGACAAGGTCGATAAGATGGCACTTCTCTTGGAGAGGCAATTCAGGAAAGAGTAGAGCTTTAAGGTTATGGGTCCGGCCTGGAGGTCAAAGAACAGCTTTGAAAAAGAGTCCCAGAGCCTCAGGCAGTCCTTTTTTATGACTGGAGCTCTTTTGTATGGCTGGACTTTTAACTACAACAATATATCCTGTGGCCAGTTACTAAGGCAGTTTATGGAATTCCCCAGTTACAACACTTTTCACCTCATACCACACCAAAACTTTTCATTGCCTTCTCTTTACCAGATGATGTAGGTGGGCACTATAGTCCACTGGGCATTGGATTCAGCAACTAAAGCTACCATAGTGACTTTTCCACTACTTCCAGGAATTATAAGACTGAAGGTGATACAGAAAGTTTTGTCTTTCTGTTTAATGTATGAATGGGTTTGTGTTTGCTGATGAGTCTGCAAGTTTTAGTGTAATATTCAAGCCAAATGAATGTATTAATATGTGGCAGCCACAGCTTGTTGGCTTCTGACTGGTCTTTGACTGTGTGAGCTTGCTGTAGTCTATGTTTCTTGATTATATTTTTGCTGTTTGTCTTATTGCCAGAAATTACTCTGTGTGTTTGTTGGCCTGGCCTTGAGATATATCTCAAAGCTTTCTGGCCACTGGGTTTATTTCAGAAAAAAATAAATTTTTTTTGATATGCTCAATATTAAAGATGTTTTATGTTGTTCTATTTCGTTGAAAAGCCAGCTTTCTTTTTTTTTTATTACGTATTTTCTTCAATTACATTTCCAAGGCTATCCCAAAAGTCCCCCCCTCCCCAACACTCCCCTACCCACCCATTCCCATTTTTTGGCCCTGGCATTCCCTTGTACTGGGGCATATAACGTTTGCCTGACCAATGGGCCTCTCTTTCCAGTGATGGCCGACTAGGTCATCTTTTGATACATATACAGCTAGAGTCAAGAGCTCTGGGGTACTGGTTAGTTCATAATGTTGTTCCTCTGATAGAGTTGCAGATCTCTTTAGCTCCTTGGATACTTTCTCCAGCTCCTCCATTGGGGGCCCTGTGATCCATCCAATATTTGACTGTGAGCATCCACTTCTGTGTTTGCTAGGCTCCGGCCTAGTCTCACAAGGGACAGCTATATCACCGTCCTTGCAACAAAGGCTTGCAAGTGTATGCAATGGTGTCATCGCTTGGAGGCTAATTATGGGATGGATCCCTGGATATGGCAGTCTCTAAATGGACCATCCTTTCGTCTCAGCTGCAAACTTTGTCTCTGTAACTCCTTCCATGGGTGATTGTTTCCAATTCTAAGAATGAGCAAAGTATCCACACTTTGGTCTTCATTCTTCTTCAGTTTCATATGTTTTACATATTGTACCTTATATCTCGCTATACTAAGTTTCTGAGTTAATATCCACTTATCAGTGAGTACATTTCATTTGAGTTCTTTTGTGATTGGGTTACCTCACTCAGGATGATGCCTTCCAGGTCCAACCATTTGCCTAGGAATTTCGTGAATTCATTCTTTTTAATAGCTGAGTAGTACTCCATTGTGTAAATGTACCACAATTTTGTATCTATTCCTCTGTTGAGGGACATCTGGGTTCTTTCCAGCTTCTGGCTATTACAAATAAGGCTGCTATGAACATAGTGGAGCATGTGTCCTTTTTGCCAGTTGGGACATCTTCTGGATATATGCCCAGGAGAGGTATTGCAGGATCCTCTGGTAGTACTATGTCCAATTTTCGGAGGAACCACCAGACTGATTTCCAGAGTGGTTGTACAAGCTTGCAATCCCACCAACAATGGAGGAGTGTTCCTCTTTCTCCACATCCTCGCCAGCATCTGCTGTCACCTGAATTTTTTATCTTAGCCATTCTGACTGGTCTGAGGTGGAATCTCAGGGTTGTTTTGATTTGCATTTCCCTGAGAATTAAGGATGTTGAACATGATTTTTCAGGTGCTTCTCAGCCGTTTGGTGTTCCTCAGTTGAAAAAATCTTTGTTTAGCGCTCTACCCCATTTTTTCCATTTTTTATTAGGTATTTAGCTCATTTACATTTCCAATGCTATACCAAAAGTCCCCCATACCCACCCACCCCCACTCCCCTACCCACCCACTCCCCCTTTTTGGCCCTGGCGTTCCCCTGTACTGGGGCATATAAAGTTTGCGTGTCCATTGGGCCTCTCTTTCCAGTGATGGC